>NC_079196.1:176205618-176296364 GCF_029499605.1 Hyla sarda | reverse complement strand
ATGCTATGCTATGGCATAGCATTGAACAGTGTATGTAATCAAAAGATTGCATGGTATAGTACCCTATAGGGGCTAAAGGAAAAAGTAAAAAGTGTAAAAAAAACAAGAAAAAAAAGTTAATAAATGTGAATAAGCCCCTCCTTTAATAAAAGTTTGAATCACCCCCCCCCCATTTCCTATTTTTTAAATAAAATTATGTAATAAAAAAAAAGGAGATTTTTTGTACTCACCATAAAATCTCTTTCTCGTAGCCTTCATTGGGGGACACCTATACTGATGGGTATATGCTCGTTCCACTAGGAGGTGCTGACACTAGGAAAAAAAAGTCGGCTCCTCCCTGGCAGGATACACCCGCCCACTGGAAGTGAGGTAATCAGTTTTGTCACAAAGCGGTAGAAGAAGCCAACAAAGACATGTGTCCGAAGGAACCTGGAAAAGAATCACGGATAAAAAACTAAAAAAAGATCATCAGGACAAAAAATTAAGATATGGGTGGGTGCGGTGTCATCCAATGAAGGCTGCGAGAAAGATTTTGCGGTGAGTACAAAAAAAATCTCCTTTTCTCGGTCGCTCTTCATTGGGGGACACCTATACTGATGGGATGTACCAAAGCAGTCCCTTAGGGTGGGAATAACAACCACTAGAGAAAGGGAATCAGTCCAGAGACCGAACCCAATCGTCTGTAAGGTCTGTGGATGAGACCCCAGGCCAGAACCAGCTCCTGGAAGATCCCCCGTCCATATAGATGGACTAGGAGGCTTCCAAAAGGAAGGGACCGTCCTTTGCAGAGACGAAACCTATGGTTCATATAGAGAGAGACAAGAAAAAGTCAATTAGGAAGCCAGATGGGCCAGAACCATCCTGGAAGGAAGCAGGAAATCATCCCCAGGGAATGCAGAACCAAACAGAGGGCTAGCCTGGCTGGGAAACAAAAATAGAAAAAGGGCACAACAAGAGAACCCCATCCAGGGTCGACCAATTCAAGAGAACTTGGCGGAAAGGAGCCAGGGAGAGCAGCATATGCCTGAATAGAAGGCGAGCACAAAAGGTGGAGACCAGAAAACCACTGGAAAAAAAAGAAAGAATGGCTCAAAATGGATCAAGAGAGGCTTGGTGCATAAGATCAATGACCTGAACATCTGGAGACCCAAAACCCCAGTCCCAAGGGCCCGCCGTGAGCACCGGGAAGGTGAAATCAGCTCGACTGGTGTAATTCAGATGACCGGAACACCCTCCATCTCGGGAGTACATGGACCCCGAAGGAGGAGACGAAATGTAATAATAGCCAAAAAAAGGAATAGAACGCCCTGAAAAAGAGCATTCTGGAACACCGGAGAGATAGACATGGGAACGGGAGGTTCCTGAGTCACTTGGAAGAAGTACACGGAAGGAAAAACAGCCAAAAAGGAGCAGAAGACCCTGAAAAGGAGCATCCCGGAACCCAGAGTGACTGACATGGTAATCGGAGGTTCCTGTATCTCCTGGAAGACTCACACCTGAAGGGTACGTAAACCAAACGGCCGAGAAATGATCCGGGAGACAGACTTCCGTGTCAAGACAAGAAGAAGTGCGGTACAGAAAGACCACCCCACAATGGAATGGAGAAGTCTGGGCAGGAGAGCTACACATGCCCGAGACCTTAACTACCACTAAGGCCCAAAGAACCAGGATGGCCAACCTAAAAAAGAGAAGGCACGCCATAGCAGTCTAGGATAGTGTCCTAGACAAGGAGACTAACCAGAGTTGGACCCCAGCGGACCAGAGCACTCCGAAGCAACATCTTGTCAGGACAGGAACGGAGGGAAAACAAAAGGGGGACCCAGCAGGGACTCCCAGGGTCTGGGCACAGGAAGGTCACTCTAGAAGACTGTGGTGTCAGTGTAGCACAATAGACACTGACAAGGGAAGGATGAACATACCCTTCCAACCTCCAGGTGCTGGCTGTTGGCGAGAAAGGGTTAACAGTACATAACTCTATGTCGGTGCCCCTTCATCGCATATGGGAGAACAGTGAGCGCCATGCTCCTGACTCCCCCACCTGAAAAAGGGAAACAAAAATGGAAGAAAAACTAAACAGCCCTTACAAGAAAATAATAATAAAGACCAGGTATCGGGAGCTCCAGACCTGTGTCTTGCCTCCTACTGACACTAAGCTAAAACTGATTACATCACTTCCAGTGGGTGGGTATATACTGCCAGGGAGGAGCAGACTTTTTTTTCCTAGTGTCAGTGCCTCCTAGTGGCAAGAGCATATACCCATCAGTATAGGTGTCCTCCAATGAAGAGCAACCGAGAAAATAAAAATAATCATATGTGGTACCGCCGCACACGTAAATGTCCGAACTATTAAAATATAAGGTTAGATAAACCACACAGTTGATGACGTACACGGAAAAAAAATACCAAAGTCCAAAATTGTGCATATTTGATCACTTCATATACCATCAAAAAATGAATAAAAAAAAAGTCCCATAAATAATGGTACCAATAAAAATAGTAGTAGTAAAATAAAATAAAACCTACATAAATTGTGTATCTTTGTAACCGTATGGACCTACAGAATAAAGCTAAGGTGTCATATTTACCGAAAAGTGCACTGTGTGGAAGCCCTTAAAAGTTGCAAAATTTGGTTTTATTTTTATTTCACTCCGCAAATAATTTTTGTTTTGTTTCCCCACAGATTAGGTTATAAAATAAGTGATGTCATTACAAAGTACAATTGGTGACACAAAAAACAATCCCTTATATGGGTCTGTAGGTGCAAAATTGAATGTGTTATGATTTTTAGAAGGGGAGGAGGAAACGTGCAAAAATGAAAATTGGTCCTTAAAGTGTACCTGTCATTTACAAAAACTTTTTATATAATGTAGATAATACCATTATATGTATATTTGTAATATACATTGGTTAAGAAAAGTGTATATAATTAGGTGAATGCTCTCTCTGTAGCTATTGCCTGTGTGTCTCTATGAGTAGTCCAAATACAGGAAGTGAGGACAGGACAAGCGGGGCTCTGTGCAGGCTCCTGGCTTGTCAATCATCTTCATGTGTGAGCCCATAGCATGTCACAGAGCCTCACTGCACAAAGTGTACAGAGCCCCGCTTGTCCACCTACACTTCCTATATTTGGACTCCTCAAAGACACACAGGCAATAGCTGCAGGGACAAAAATATACATATTTTTAACCAATGTATATTACAAATATACATATAATGGTATTATCTACATTATATAAAAAGTTTCTGTTGATGACAGGTACACTTTAACCCCTTAAGAATATGCGCTGTAAATGTACAGCGCTGCCAAGAAGTACTTAGTGCACAACGCCGTACATATAGGGCGCAGCTTTTCTGGATCACCGCGTCTCCGGACACGGTGATCGGAACGGGATGACTGCTGATATCTATCAGCAACCATCCCGGCATATCGCACAGGGGGTCCTGAGACCCCCCTCATGTCGGCGATCGCGGCAAATCACCGGTCAATTCAGACCTGCGATTTTCCGCTATTCCGGGTCAATCGGGTCTCTGGCGACCCGGAGAAAAAGGGTGAATGGGGCTGTCCGAGACAGCCCCATTCACCCATACCCAGCAGGAGTGAGGTGGCATGGGTGCTGCCTCACGATCACGTGACTGATCAGTCGGAACGACCGACCAATCACAGACCTGCTGGGTGGTGATCGGGATGGCGATCGGAGCTCGGCGGGGTCTTCTACCTTGCCCTGGTCCGGCCTGGGTCCCCTCAGGATCGGTGGCGGCGCCAGGAGCAGCAGGATCGGTACCTGTGGCCGGATATAGCGGCGCCAGGATACATCAGGAGGTGAGGCCTGTTCACCTCCTACTGTTGCTTAGCTACAACTGGCAGCATGCAAAGCCAAAGGGAATGCTGGGAGTTGTAGTTTTGCAAAAATTGTGCATTCACTGATGCATAACTACAACTCCCAGCAAGCACAGACTACCAAAAGGGCATGCTTGGAGTTGTAGCAGTGTGCCTCCAGCTGTTGCAAAACTACAACTCTCAGCATGCCCTTTGACTGTCAATGCATGCTGATTGTTGCAGTTTTGCAACAGCTGGAGACACATTGAGTTTGTTATCTAACTGTTTCGCAACCAGTGTGCCTCCAGCTGTTGCAAAAATACAACTCCCAGCATGCACTGAGAGACTGTACATGCTGGGAGTTGTAGTTTAGCAACAGCTGGAGGCACACTGGTTGCAAAACACTGAGTTAAGTAACAAACGATCAGTGTTTCGCAACCAATGTGCCTCCAGCTGTTGAATAAATACAACTCCCAGCATGTATGGTCTGTCTGTTCATGCTGGGAGTTGTAGTTTTGCAACAGCTGGAGGTTTGCCCCCCCCCCCCAAGTGAATGTACAGGGTTTACCGCAAGTTTTCTGCTGCAAGTTTGAGATGCGGCAAATTTTCCGCCACTGCTCAAACTCACTGTAAACCCAACCGTGTGAATGTATCCTAAAACACGACACTACACCTACACCAAATAAAAAGTTAAACACTACATGTACACATACCCCTACACAGTCTCTCCCCCCCACCCCCAATTAAAAAAAAAAGTTTTGTACGGCACTGTTTCCAAAACAGAGCCTCCAGCTGTTGAAAAACAACAACTCCCAGTATTGCCAGACAGCCTCTGACTGTCCAGGCATGCTGGGAGTTTTGCAACAGCTGGAGACACCCTGTTTGGGAAACACTGCCGTGGGGTATTTTTGTGGCGGATTCAAATCCACAAATTAGGTCTCAAATGAGCATGGCGCTCTCTCACTTCGGAGCCCTATCGTATTTCAAGAAAACAGTTTAGGGCCACATATGGGGTATCTCCGTACTCTGGAGAAATTGCGTTACAAATTTAGGGGGGCTTTTTTCCTTTTACCCCTTATGAAAAGGTAAAGTTGGGGTCTACACCAGCATGTTAGTGTAAAAAAAAAATATATATATATGTTTTACACTAACATGCTGGTGTTGCCCCATACTTTTAATTTTCACAAGTGGTAAAAGGAAAAAAAAAGACCCCCAAAATTTGTAACGCAATTTCTCCTAAAAACGGAAATACCCCATATGTGGGCGTAAAATGTTCTGTGGACACACAACAAGGCTCAGGAGTGAGAGCGCACTATGTACATTTGAGGTCTAAATTTGTGATTTGCACAGAAAAATGCTAAATTTTCAAATTTTTTATGAAATTTTGGGATTTTTCACCAAGAAAGGATGCAAGTAACAATGAATATTTACCACTATGTTAAAGTAAAATATATCACGAAAAAACAATCTCGGAATCAGAATAATCGTTAAAAGCATCCCAGAGTTATTAATGCATAAAGTGATAGTTGTCAGAATTGCAAAAAAGGGCTGCGTCCTTAAGGTGAAAAAGGGCTCAGTCCTTAAGGGGTTAAGGTGAAAATGGACTGAGTCCTTAAAGGAAATCTGTCATCAGCATCACCCGCACTAAGCCTGTTACACAGGTTTGTAGTGCGGGTGATGCTGATTAAAACGCTATGTACCTTATTAAAAACCGAGCAGTGGATGTTTAGAAATCTTTATATTTACTTACCTGTCAATCACAGGCTTGGGGCTCAGTTACGTCAGCAGGACTCGGGACTCGGAAGCGGGACTGTGATCTAAAGTTTTTACAAGTGCGCATACGCTGGTCAACGCTAGCGTAAACTCGGAAGCGGGACTCGGCCGGCCATTGATGTAAAGTTTACTGTGATCTAAAGTTTTTACAAGTGCGCATGCGCGGGTTAACGCTAGTGTAAACCCGCGCATGCGCACTTGTAAAAACTTTAGATCCCGCTGACGTAACTGAGCCCCAAGCCTGTGATTGACAGGTAAGTAAATATAAAGATTTCTAAACATCCACTGCTCGGTTTTTAATAAGATACATAGCGTTTTAATCAGCATCACCCGCACTACAAGCCTGTGTAACAGGCTTAGTGCGGGTGATGCTGATGACAGATAAATAAATCAGTTTTTTGCTGTAATATTTGTCCCTTTATCCTTTCGGTTGGTGGGAAGAGCCTCCAACACTATAAGAGATTTTATATATATATATATATATATATATATATATATATATATATATATATATATATATATATATATATAGGAATATGCAAATCAGCTCATTACATCACCTTTTCAGGCGATGTTCCCTAGTATCAGCTTAGCTCAAGTTACGGAATATAAAAAGCTAATCGGGATTAATGCCAAGCCAGAACTCTCTCTCCAGAAGGAAAGAGTACCCATCTGCAGACAGCTGTTTCGGGGTGCTTGCCCCTCGTCAGTACTTGCCCCCCCCCCCCCCCCCCCCCCGAAATAGCTGTCTGCAGATGGGTACTCTTTCCTTCTGGAGAGAGAGTTCTGGCTTGGCATTAATTCCGATTAGCTTTTTATATTCTGTAACTGGAGTTAAGCTGATACCAGGGAAATTCGCCTGAAAAGGTGATGTAATGATCTGATTTGCATATTCCCCTACCCAGAATGCCTGCGGAGTGCTTAGTGGCCCTTGAAAGCTCTGTCACACCAGGAGTGGTGAACTCTCCCTGAGTTACATACTCATCCCGTTATATATATATATATATATATATATATATATATATATATATATATATATATATATATATACATACATACATACATAAACACACACATATATATGGGAGACAAAGCTAAAGTGATGATATGAAAATATATCAAAACATAATACGGTAAGCTGATGGCCAGCTGAAAAGTTTCATATTAAAGTGATGATAACAGAAGGATGATAGGAGTGCTGCACGATATCCTCAGGAGTAATAAGTAATGTGTAACATACACAGAGAGTTATGTGGTGCGTCATCGTGCTATAGAGACATCCCCAGTGAACACAACTCACATGAATTAACTGGACAAGAACCGGCTCCAAATTGCAGAACAGCGCTCTGGCCTCCACATAAAAACTGAGCTGTTGTTCAAAGTCACGCCCAAAGGAGACCTGAGGATTAAAGAGAACGTCAGTGCCAGGTCTGGTGTAGCTCGGACAGCATTAGAACCTATTACAACTATGATAGTAAAGAATGTCCACAAGAGAACAAAACGTATTTCCGCAGCTGGCACAATTTAAATAGTATTTGTAATAAGATTTAAATCAATGCTGATCTGGTCGCCAATAGAGAGAGAGTCCTAAATGACAGTATCCCCTGGCATATGTGTGTTCTAAAGCCTCACTAATTCTCAATAATATTATATCAGGACCAAGGGAATTTTTTTTTTTTTAAAGATACATAAAATCTCACTAGTAATTACCTTTCCGGGAGCTTATGAGACTCCGCACCACGTACTGATACACTTCTGAACTGGAATAACATCCTTCCTGGGTAGAATCTTAGTGGTCTTAATGGTTTCCCAACCAGGGTGCCTCCAGCTGTTGCAAAACTACAACTCCCAGAATGCCCGGACAGCCATCGGCTGTCCGGGCATGCTGGGAGTTGTAGTTTTGCAACAGCTGGAGGCACCCTGGTTGGGAAACACTGATAGAGACATTACATAAATGTCCATATTGGTATTCATAGAATGTAATACACTGGATATGCTTCAGAAGATCTGACATATAATCCATGAGGAAATCCACACCAATTGCTGCAGATTTTGTAGCAGATTTGCCGGTGCCCAAAAAAATTGGGCAGATTGGGGGAGATTTATTAAAACCTGTGTAGAAGAGTGGTGCAGTTGTCCACATCAACCAATCAGAATGCTTCTTTAATTTTTAAACGGCCTCTGAACAATAAAAGAAGAAATCTGATAGGTTGCTATGGGCAACTACACCACATTTCCTTTACACAGGTTTTGATAAATCTCCAAGTGGAACTCCTGTGGAACTCATAGGGGAAATCTGCAATAATTCAACATTATTTGACATACTGAAAAAACAAAAATCCAAACTACAGGTCAATTTCTGCGAGGAAAATTTCCAGTGAGGGAATGAGAAGCGTTAGTGCTCTTTCACACTAGAAAATTTCCACATTCTGCTTGCAGCAGACTCAAAGTAATCTCAATGGGACTCTGCTTCTCAGGTCACACTTCTGATGTGCAATCTACTGGTGGAATCCCAAAAAAAGGCACTGCGCTGTAGTGAAAGGGACGGCACTTACTGTGCTTTCTACATTGCCATGGACATTAAGCGCGAATTTCAGAGAAGGCTGCTTTCCCCATGGAAATTCCAGATAAAATTCTCAGCAATCTTTGCAGCTACTGTGGACTTTCCACCCACAAATCCGGATGGAAAAATCCCCCAAAAATTCTGTTACCGTATTTTTCCCCGTATAAGACGCACCTTTTCTTCCCCAAAACTGGGGGGGGGGGGGAGGAGTTGGTGCGTCTTATACGGCGAATACACATTAAAACCCTGTCCTATCGCGGCGGTCCCTGCGGTAATCAATGGCCGGGACCCGCGGCTAATACAGGACATCGCCGATCGCGGTGATGCCCTGTATTAACCCTTCAGACGTGGCGATCAAAGCTGACCGCCGCGTCTGAAGGGAAAGTGACACTAACCCGGCTGCACCAGGAGGGACCTTACAGGCCTCCTCTGTGTCTGCTCCGTGCCGGAATCTCCTGCTTGGCCGGCGCTCTCCTTCGTCGTCATCACGTCGTCGTGCACGCCTTCCATCCAATAGGAGCGGCGTGCGTAGCGGCGACGATACCGGGCAGCAGAGACATTCCAGAGCGACGGGGACACCCCGTTGACGCGGCGACAGCGATGGAGGGAGACATCCGGGGCAGTGGTGACTAGCGGTGAAGGGTCCGGAACGGCGGGGACACGTGAGCATTACCTCCTATACCAGTGGTCTTCAACCTGCGGACCTCCAGATTTTGCAAAACTACAACTCCCAGCATGCCCAGACAGCCAATGGCTGTCCGGGCATGCTGGGAGTTGTAGTTTTGCAACATCTGGAGGTCCGTAGGTTGAAGATCACTGTCCCATACTTTACATTGTATTCTAGATTTTCCTCCTTTAAAATTGGGTGCGTCTTATATGCCGGAGCGTCCTATATGGCGAAAAAGGAGATTTTTTATTACTTACCATAAAATCTCTTTCTCGAAGGATCCATTGGGGGACACAGACCATGGGTGTATGCTGCTGTCTCTAGGAGGTATGACACTATGGCAACAAGAAAAGTCGGCTCCTCCCAGCAGCATATACCCGCCTCCAAGCCCTGAGCTAATCAGTTTTAGTTCCAAAGCAATAGGAGAGGACCGACAGGTCGAGAAGAAAACACGAACTGTCCGAGAACCAGAGAAATATATATATATATATATAACTGGACTCGCCCTCGGACAGAGAACCAAAGAGAAACCCAAAAGGGCGGGAGCTGTGTCCCCCAATGGATCCTTCGAGAAAGAGATTTTACTGTAAGTAATAAAAAAATCTCCTTTTCTCTATCGGCTCCATTGGGGGACAAAGACCATGGGACGTACCAAAGTCGTCCCTTGTGTGGGAAGAAGAAAACCCGGTTAGGCGGACTGCTGAACCACTGCCGCCTGCAGCACCTTCAGGCCCAGACCAGCATTAGCCGATGCTAAGGTATGAACCCGGTAAAAACCTTGAGAAAGTATGCAAGGATGACCAGGTAGCTGCTTGCAGATCTGCAAGGCCGAGGCCTTGTTCTGGAGAGCTCAAGAAGCCCCAACAGAACGGATAGAATGAGCCAAAACCCTGAAGGGAGGGATCTTCCCCCTACAGTGATAGACTTCCAAAATAGCAGACCGGATCCACTGAAAAATGGTGGCCTTGGAAGCAGGTTGTCCCTTGCAACGACCTTCCATAAGGACGAAAAAGGATCGCACTAACGAAAGGAAGCGGTGACCGAGAGGTAGGACCGAACGGCCCGCACCACAGCCGGATTGTGGAGTAAACACTCCTTGGGATGAGAAGGAGCGGAACAAAAGGACGGAAGGACGAAGTCCTCATTGAGATGAAAAGCCAAAACAACTTTAGGCAAAAAAGAAGGATCTGGCCGGAAAACGATCTTGTCCTGGTGAATCACCAGAAACTGAGAACGTCAGGAAAGAGCTGCCAATTCGGACACTCTCCGAATAGAGGAGATAGCTATACGAAACGCCACTTTCCAAGAAAGAAGGTGCAAGGACATCCAATCCCGACTGCAAGAAGAGAGAAGACGGGAAACCGAAAAGGTAACAGGACTCAAGACCTGAGCTTCACACCAACTAAAATAAGACCGGAGGGCTTGCCCCGAGCATGGTGCAAATGACTTGAGAAGAGAAACCGTGGCTCTCAAAACTGCGGTCTCGACCGCCACGCCGTCAAAGCAGAGACGGTAATAGGGGTGGCACAGCAGACCTAAGATAGGAGGTCTGGACGATAGGGAAGGCGCAATGTTAAGTTGTTCAGGAGCCTGACCATGACAACGTACCACGCCCGTCAGGCCCAGGCTGGGCCACTAGAATGGCGGAAACGTCCCACTGAGAGTTTCCTCAGGACCCCGAAAAAAGAAGAAAGGGGGGAAACAGATAAGGAAGGCAAAGCCCGACCGCCAAATAGACAAGGTAGGGCAAGGCTCGACCAAGAGAGAGGAACGCTTCAGTTGTGGCGAGACAAGCAGAGGTCCACGCCTGGAGCGCCCCAGGGGTTGCAGATCACCGCAAACGCCCCTGGATGTAGGGACCAGTGGCCTTGGATGATTGAGGACCGGCCGAGAAGCCCCACATCCCAGGGACTTCCAGACTGAAGATAACTGAGATGGCCGGAAAACGGAGTTCCACCCAGGAGGGAAATTCCCAAGAAGCAAGCAAAGAAAGAATTGCCCTAGGCCCCAAAATGTTGAAGGGGAAAAAGCTTCTCAGGGGGCCAAGACCCCAGACCGGGCGGTCCCTGAAAACAGCTCCCCAGCCTGACAGACTGGAAGGAATGGACAGGAAGGAGCACCGCAACGAACTAAAGCCCCAGGAAAGCGGTTGGGCTTGTCCCAAATGACCATCCAACCGAAGTGAGACAAGGTCTGGAGGTTGAGACTAAGACTGTCCAGGATCTGGGTCCTGCTGGAGCTCAGATCAGGAGGTAGTCCAAATAAGGAATCACGGAAACAACTGTTGTCCGTAAAAAGGCTATCACAGGCGCCAGGACATTGGTAAAGGTCCGCAGAGAAGTGGCCAGACCGAAATGGATAGCCACAATAGAAAATGACTGTCCGGAACTGCAGAGCGGAGGTACCGCTGATGACCGGGAAACAATGAGATGTGGAGGCAGGCATCCTTGATATCCACCGAGGAACGAAAACTCCCCTTGAACCATGGACGCCAGCACCGAACGGAGAGACTCCATTCGGGATGGGAACGCAAAATGCTGGCTGAAATACTCGAGAACCAAGACTGGGCGAACAGAAACGCCTTTCTTGGAGACCACAAAGAGGTTGGAATAAACCTCAAAAACGTTCCCCTGAAGCTGCATGTCCAGGTAACCCGGAGGGTAAGAGGCGACCCTACAGGCCGAGGAAGGCCTATGGGTGCCTGATGGGGCCGCCAAACAGCCAAAACGGACAGCCGACCTCCAGAAGGAATGGGATCGGAAAGAGGAGCCCTCTTCCCATGAAGGCGCCTGGCTGGACCCTTTGCTGGTACCCTTTGTTGGTACCAAAGGTCCGCAGAACCGGAAGGAGGACTTACGATGGAAAGCGGTTCTGTGAGTCTTACCAAAGGTAATAAAGAACTCTTTTTCCGCCCGTCGCCTCACTTTCTGAAGGTGGCGTCCTTCCAGGCTTAAAGCCACATGAAGGGACGGTGGCTACCAGGTAGCTTGTGGTAAAGGCAGCACAGTGGCTGCACATGGAAGCAGAAAACAGAAAAATCTCCGGCTGCGGAGCATCAGAGAGCTAGATTAAATAAATCCTCTGGAGGGATCTTGAAGACTACCCTGGCGGAGTTGGGAGACCATACTAAAAAGGGCCTTTTACACCCATGCAGAAGTAAAAGCAGGAAGAACCTGCTGCCTCAAAGGCAGAGATTGCCAAAGTAACCACCTTCATGTCCGCTGGATTCTTGAAGGCAGCTGCATCAGCCAACGGCTGGATAGGCGCCTTAGCGAGGCGGGAGACCGGCGGATCCACAGTTGGAGAGGAGGTCCACCGAGCAATGAGGTCCTTGGCGAAGGAATACCGCGCTTGAACCTTCTTCGTTTCCTGAAACTTCTTGTCAGGGTGACTTCATGCGGATACTCGCAGGGCGTAAAATTCAGCGTGAGAGCTGAAAGTCTTGAGTGCCAGTCGGGCATAAAGAAAGGAGACTTCTGTAGCCACGTCCGAAGTTCCTGGGTCCTTTACATGGAAGGTATCTCTTATGGCCGCAACCACTGAGTACACCACATCAGACACATCCGTGCGGTCCTCTGAGTCGGAGGCCGAATCAGAAACCTCATCCACAAGTTCTCCAGGTGAATGGGAACAAGGTGAGGCAGCCCTGGAAGAGGTCGGACACAATAAAAGGAAACTTCTGGATCATGTCCGAAGTTCCTGGGTCCTTTAGCTGAAAGGTGTCTCTTATGGCCACAACCAATGAGTACACCACATTAAGCACATTAATGTGGCCCTCTGAATCGGAGGCCAAATCAGAAACTTCTTCCACAAGTTCTCCAGGTGAATGGGAACGTGTGAGGCTGCCCTGGAAGAGAGAGCGACGGACCTGGTACGTGGGTCTGGAGAGCCATAGAGGCGACCCTGGGAGCATTCTCTAGAGGAGCGACGCTTGCTACAGGCCAGAGTAACAGGGCGATGCCTGCGAGGGAAGTGCCCATGCCTGCCAGAAGACTCGGGGGATGAGTCAGTGAGAGCGTCAGAATAGGGGGAGAGCGGGACCCTCCAGAGGGCCGGTGTAGAGAGGGCCTCTCCAAGGCAGTCACCACATAACGGGAGATCTGAGAGTCACCACATAACGGGAGACCTGAGCCAAGTCGGATATAGACTGGGAGAGGGAGGGAACCCAGGCTGGAGGGGCGGTCGAACCCACCGGGTCTAGAAGAACAACCGGGGTAGAGTAGCAGGGGGGTCTGGGGGAGCAGTGGAGCAGGCAGAACAAGTTGTTCAGCAGAACCAGACAGTTTAGAGTTACAGTATTAACAGATTAAAGGAGTGGCTAACACTCCAGTTAACTGTTTATAGGGAGGCCGTTCTAGGCCTCTCTCACCCAAGACTGTGTTCCATTTCACTGTGTTGCTGATACAGTCTGCTTATCTTACTGTTTCACATGCCTTGAGATCCCCATAGAGCACAATGGACCTTTTTTTAAATGTTTTTTCTAAATTAAAACACAACACTGTAACACTCTGTCCCACCCCGGGATCGAACCCGTGGTGGTCTCCAGGCTGTCAGAGAGGAGAAATGCTGGCCAATAGCAAGGGAGGGGCGTGTTAGGAGCAGGGGGCACCGCTGATTGGCCCCTGCCACCATTATCGCGCGCACAGCGCTGATTGGTGGACAGTTCGCGCCCTGAGAAGCTTCGGCGGCCCTGGATGGGCGGAGCAAAAGCGCAACAGGCCGCCGAAGTATTAACAAGAAGTCCCGTAATGGCGCCCGCTCCTTGCCCCGAGTGCACATGCGAATGCATGTGCGCTCGCGGGGAACTGAGCGAACTAGACACCGCCGGCAGCAGCAGCTGCTGAAAGTGAAAGTAAGCCGGCGCTCAGAGCGCCCGCATAGAAGAACGCCGTGGCTGTCAGCCACTTCAATGTAAAAAAACAGACACAGTCGTTTCCACACACACACACATATATATATATATATATATATATATATATATATATATATATGAATAAAGTGAAGTAAGCTGTGCCCTATCCTGCCACTGCTCACCCCAGTAATTAAGGACCCCCTGTCCAGGCCAGCCCCATTAGACCCATGAGAAAGGTGGGCCAATAACTGAGTGTCTCCAGATGTTGCAAATCTGCACCGAAGGAGAAAGGGAAATATACTCACCTCAGTCAGAAGAACTTACCTCATGAAGTCTTCTTATGAAGTCTTCAGCCAGCTTTTATCACCTGCATCATGCCGGGCTACCATGTGCGAGCGAGGCGAGCAGGGAGATAGGGTGACCCGGACCCATGAGGTACAAACCCAGGCGCTGACCGTTGGCGAGAGGGGGTGAACAGCGCATATACGCAATGTCTGTGCCCCCTTACTCGCAATGGGGAAACAGTGAGTTGCAGTTCCTGAGTCCCCACCTGAAAACAGGAAAGAAAATGGAATAAAAAAATCTAACACATCCCTAAATCTAGGAAAATAAAACATAAGACCTCGTCTGGAGAGAACTCCAGACCATGTCCACCTCCTTAGACACTAAGCTTAAAACTGATTAGCTCAGGGCCTGGAGGCGGGTATATCCTGCTGGGAGGAGCCGACTTTTCTTGTTGCCATAGTGTCATACCTCCTAGAGACAGCAGCATACACCCATGGTCTGTGTCCCCCAATGGAGCAGATAGAGAAAATACGGGTACATGTGAACTTACCCTTATAGGGGGGAAAAAAAATACATGCAAGGCTTTTTCAAGGCCGTGTGAATGCACCCTTAACAATGATCAGCAATTTATTTTAGAAATAGTTTGACAGACGGGATACACAGACATCTTTATTTACAAATCAAAATCCTTCAACGTATTAGTCTTCCCCACATAAAATGTATTAAATGGGTTATCCAGGATTATAAAAAAAAAGAGCTAATTTCTTGTAAAAATAACACCACACATCTCCTCAAGTTGGGTGTGGTATTGCAGTTCAATTCCATTGAAGTGAATAGAGCCAAGTAGTAATACTACAAACAACCTGGGGACAGGTGTGGTGCAGTTTCTGAAAGAAAGAAAAAAAAGCTCTGTTTTTCTGTTTCCTGATTCCCCCTTTTAACCCCTTAACGACGAAGGACGTAAATGTACGTCCTGGTGACATGGTACTTAACGCACCAGGACGTACATTTACGTCCTAAGCATAACTGCGGGCATCGGAGCGATGCCCGGATCATGCGCGGCAGGTCCCGGCTGTTGATTGCAGCCAGGGACCCGCCGGTAATGGCAGACACCCGCGATCCCGCGGATGTCCGCCATTAACCACTCAGATGCCATGATCAATACAGATCACGGCATCTGCAGCATCAAGGTCACTTAAATGGATGATCGAATCGCCCGCAGCGCTGCCGCGGCGATCCGATCATCCAGCACGGCAGCCGGAGGTCCCCTCACCTGCCTCCGCTGTCTTCCGGTAGTCTTCTGCTCTGATCTGCCTTCCTGCAGACCAGAGCAGAAGATGACCGATAACCCTGATCAGTGCTATGTCCTATACATAGCACTGAACAGGATTAGCAATCGAATGATTGCTATAAATAGTCCCCTATGGGGACTATTAAAGTGTAAAAATAAAAGTAAAAAAAGAAGTTAAAAAATTGTGAAAAACCCCCTCCCTCAATAAAAACGTAAATTGTCCTATTTTCCCTATTTCACCCCCAAAAAGTGTTAAAAAAATATTTTATATACATATTTGGTATCGCCACGTGCGTAAATATCTGAACTATTAAAATGTTAATGATACTGTACAGTGAACGGCGTGAAAGTAAAAAAAATAAAAAAATAAAGTCCAAAATAGCTGCTCTTTTATAGCATTTTTTCCCCAAAAAATTCATAAAAAATTTATTAAAAGTTTTATATAAGCAAATATGGTATCAATAAAAAGTTCAGATCACGGCGCAAAAAATTAGCCCTCATACCGCCGCTTATACGGAAAAATGAAAAAGTTATAGGTCTTCAAAAGAGGGGGATTTTAAACGCACTAATTTGGTTAAAAAGTTTGTGGTTTTTTGTTTTTTTTAAGCGCAACAGTAATAGAAAAGAATGTTATCATAGGTATCATTTTAATCGCATTGACCCAAAGAATAAATAACACGTCATTTTTACCGTAAATTGTACGGCGTGAAAATGAAACCTAAGAAAATTAACAAAATTGCAGTTTTCTTTTTAATTTCCCCACACAAATAGTATTTTTTTGGTTGCGCCATACATTTTATGGTAAAGTGAGTGATGGCATTACAACGGACAACTGGTCGCGCAAAAAACAAGCCCAAATACTAGTCTGTGGATGAAAACATAAAAGAGTTATGATTTTTTGAAGGCGAGGAGGAAAAAACAAAAACGTAAAAATACAATTGTCTGTGTCCTTAAGGCCCAAATGGGCTGCGTCCTTAAGGGGTTAAGCTACTTCAGAATGCACAAAAACTTTGCATACCATCCTTATGAATCCATTAATGAGGTGAGCCAGCATCCTCTTCTCATCATCCAGGGTCAGGGCACTAGAGAAATAGAACATGAATTTCTGGTCATAATGTTAAAATGATGTACCACTGGGCAATCATATATTAAACAAATACAAAGGTTTTTTTTTTTATTGCCATGGAATTTCCCTTCGTAACATCAATCAGGCTGGGTTCACATCACGTTTTTACCAATACGGGACCGCATACGCTTGGGGGAGCTAAAACCTTGCGCTCCCGTTTCCCTGCCGTATGCCGCCCGTGTGTAAATCATGTCGATGAGCCGACTGGAGTGAAACGCTGACTCTGTTCGGCGCATTTTTGCTCCGTATGCGGTTTTCCCACAGCACTTGAAACCGTAGTCGACCACGGTTTGAGGTATGGTGGAAAACCGCATAAGGGGCAAAAATGAGCCGACCAGAGTCAGCGTTTCACTCCAGTCGGCTCATTGACATGAATTACATACGGGCGGCATACGGCAGGGATACAGGAGCGCAAGGTTTTAGCTCCCCCGGCCGCATGCGGTCCCGTATTGGTAAAAACGTGATGTGAACCCAGCCTCAGACCATAGGATTCTTAAAAAAGATGAGTGCCTCCAGCTCTGGATTTTGCTATCTGATGCTATTAAAGGCTGTTCACCTTTATTGAAGTTTCATTAAAGGGATTGTCCAGCAAAAGGCAAAACCTGAGTATAATGTCAAAAGGTATAATAAATTATTTACTAATATAATGTTATAAGCTGTAGTGCACAGATCTCTGTATATCAGCTGTGCTCTCTCCCATGTAGCTATAATATCACGTCACATTCAGAGCTCCTGTTTCTGCTCCCGCTCCCCCTCCTGTCTGCTCGGGAAGAGACCAGTAATGTGAAGAGGGAAGCTCATAATACTGCTTAATTACTGTTTACTAGATTTTAAAAGGGGTACTCTGGTGGAAACATTTTTTTTTCTAATCAACTGGTGCCAGAAAGTTAAATGTTAAAATTTGTAATTTACTTCTATTAAAAAATATTAACCCTTCCAGTACTTATCAGCTGCTGTATGCTCCAGAGGAAGTTGTATAGTTATTTTTTACTGTTGTCACCTCTGTCCATGTCAGGAACTGTCCAGAGCAGGAGAGGTTTACTTTAGGGATTTGTTTCTGCTCTAGACAGTTCCTGACATGGACAGAGGTGTCAGCAGAGAGAACTGTGGTCAGACAGAAAAGAACAACTCAACTTCCTTTGGAGCATACAGCAACTGATAAGCACTGGAAGGATTAAAGGGGTACTCCACTGGAAAACATTTTTTGTAATCAAGTTAAACAAATTTGTAAATTACTTCTATTTAAAAATCTTAACCCTTCCAGTACTTATCAGCTGCTATATGCTCCACAGGAAGTTCTTTTCTTTTTAAATTTCCTTTCTGTCTGACCACAGTGCTCTCTGCTAACACCTCTGTCCATTTTAGGAACTGTCCAAAGCAGGATAGGTTTGTTATGGGGATTTGCTCCTACTCTGGACAGTTCCTAAAATGGACAGAGGTGTCAGCAGAGAGCACTGTGGTCAGACAGAAAGGAAATTCAAAAAGAAAAGAACTTCTTGTGGAGCACACAGCAGCTGATAAGTACTGGAAGGATTAATATTTTTAAATATAAGTAATTTACAAATCTGTTTAACTTTTTGGTACCAGTTGATTTAAAAAAAAAAAAAAAAAAAGTTCCACCGGAGTACCCCTTTAAGGCAGAAGAAAGAATTTCTCAGTCACTGTAGTTTCCTTCAGAACAGGCCGTAATATGAGCTGCGATCTTCCCGTCAATGGTCTTGTCCTAAGCAAACGGAAGGGGAGAAGGAAGCAGGGATGGGAGCAGCCTGCTTTCAGAGACTGTGAAGGGATGTCACAGCTACAAGCCAGACAGTTCAGCTGATAATGGAAAGATCTGTGCTTTATGGCTGAGAACATTTTATTACCAAGTTGCTTTATTATACTTTTTAACACTATACACTTGTTTGTCTCGCTGAACAACCCTTTTGAACATAGACGTGCTCAACAAAATCAAGAAAAGACATTCCTACATGTTTCAGGCCCTTCTTCCAGGCTGACTGCACTGTGTATGTTTATTGACCACAAAATGTCCAGTTCAGGTTTTCAATAGGAATTTTTTTTTTTTATAAAAGCAGAAGTCAATCTGGAAAGTCCTTCTCATATGGAAAGGGGTAAAGGCAGGTCAAGAGACCCTCCACTCTTTAAAAAATGAAAGCAAATATGGTTCACCGGTAAAAGCCACATGGGCAAAAAACTCATTGCAAACAAAACACTTATCAATGAAAAGAATGTCAAGGAAATGTGCAAAAGGAGGATAGTCTTACTTTACAGAGTCGTGCATGGTCTTACAGACATGGAGGAGAGCATTCAGAATAACTGGATCCTTAGTCACCTCCTGCTGGTTTCTAGAGGGTAAATACAAATTCCATGATAAACTTAAGTTTCGTACACTATCCAACAAGAAGAATCTATGCTGCCAGAAAAAATATTCAGCTTTTTGAGATTACAATTCAACAAAGCTTCATTATAGTCCCATTGTTGCATACGTATGTGTTAATAGTCACTCCTTGTATGTGTTAGCGGAGTCGACCAACATGTCCACGGCAAAATAAAATACTTAAACCTATTCACAGTACATGTGCATTGCTCTAATAAAACGGGAGCCTGATAGAAAGCTTCATGGGAGAATAAATAGTGGTGAGCTGGAGGTATAAAACCCACTGTCTCTAAAACTCTATGCACAATATACCATACGTTATGTCTTTAGGGGTCATATGGCATTTTTCATTTTAGTAGGCACTTCAAGGCCCCAATGGCTGAAAAGCTTCATACACATATGGTCTTCTGCTAAGTTTTTAAGTGAACTTTACAGGGGTACTCCACTGCCCCAGCGTCCAGAATGTTTAGTTCAGAACGCTGGGTGCGGGGGTCATGATGTCACGGCAACGCCCCTCATGACGTCACACCCCCTCAATGCAAGTCTATGGGAGGGGGCGTGACGTACGTCACGCCCCCTCCCATAGACTTGCATTGAGGGGGCATGGTGTGACGTCCCAACGCTTGAAGCCCGTACCCAGCATTCGGAACTAAATGTGGAACCCCGGGGCAGTGGAGTACCCCTTTAAAGATGATTTCCAAGCTAAAATTATTATTAATCTATTCTTATGTTAGGCGATCAATATCAGACAGCTCTATACATTGTGTAAAGGCTGTGCTGGGTTACTGCAGTTCAGGTCCCATTGAAGTGAATGGGAGCTACAGGGCTACTGAAGAAAGGGTCAATGGTCACTCAGAAATATGTCTAGTTTACAACCAAACCAACTACTCCCAGCTAACTGGTCAAAAAGTATACTGTTTGCTATGGGTCTCCTATATTCAGTCATGAGGAATGCTAGTTGAATGTGAAGGCCTGCATACAACCACTAGCAACTACGTATAAAGATTCTGAAAAGAACATTGTAAGTGAATATATGGTGCATGCGCCATCCCAAAGCCGGAGCTAGCAGAGACCGAGTACCTGGCAGGTGAAAGGTGCATAGGCGCTGGTCTTTTTTTTCCAGACTACCAGCCAGCCACTTCACCACTTCAGCACAAATGGTGACATTGTGGTGACAGAAGTACAGTAGAGACCAAAAGTTTGCACACGCCTTCTCATTCAGAGTTTAATTTATTTTCATGACTATGAAAATTGTAGATTCACACTGAAGGCATCAAAACTATGAATTAACACGTGGAATTATATACATAACAAAAAAGTGTGAAACAACTGAAAATATGTCATATTCTAGGTTCTTCAAATTAGCCACCTTTTGCTTTGATTACTGCTTTGCACACTTTTGGAATTCTCTTGTTGAGCTTCAAGAGGTAGTCACCTGAAATGGTTTTCACTTCACAGGTGTGCTGGTGTGGAGGAGGAGGTGTGATGGTGTGGGGGTGCTTTGCTGGTGACACTTGGGGATTTATTCAAAATTGAAGGCATACTGAACCAGCATGGCTACCACAACATCTTGCAGCGGCATGCTATTCCACCCGGTTTGCGTTTAGTTGGACCATCATTTATTTTTCAACAGGACAATGACCCCAAACACACCTCCAGGCTGTGTAAGGGCTATTTGAACAAGAAGGAGAGTGATGGGGTGCTGCGCCAGATGACCTGGCCTCCACAGTCACCGGACCTGAACCCAATCGAGATGAGTTGGACTGCAGAGTGAAGTGCAGAGTGAAGGCAAAAAGGGCCAACAAGTGCTAAGCATCTCTGGGAACTCCTTCAAGACTGTTGGAAGACCATTTCAGGTGACTACCTCTTGAAGCTCATCAAGAGAATGAGTGTGCAAAGCAGTAATCAAAGCAAAAGGTGGCTACTTTGAAGAACCTAGAATATGACATTTTTCAGTTGTTTCACACTTTTCTGTTATGTATATAATTCTACATGTGTTAATTCATAGTTTTGATGCCTTTAATGTGAATCTACAATTTTCATAGTCATGAAAATAAAAAAAACTCTGAATGAGAAGGTGCGTCCAAACTTTTGGTCTGTACTGTATATGGGTGAAATGCGCATAGTGCCATTTATGTTTTGTTCGGATCAGTAATTTTAAGACTATAGTTCTCAACTGAACCCATGCTATAAGCAGAACACAAAAGTAAACATTTATTATTCCTGTCACTGCTTATGAACTTGTGACGATTGTGTTGATAATAACATTATCTGCAGCCACTGCATAAGTAGATTTTTTATGCTTACCGTAAAATCTTTCTCGGAGGATCCATTGGGGGACAGAGACCGTGGGTATATGCTCTTGCCGCGAGGAGGCGCTGACACTAGGCAAACAAAAAAAGTTAGGCTCCTCCCGGCAGGCTATACCCCGCCTACTGGCCCTGAGCTCATCAGTTTAGTCTCAAAGCAATAGGAGGCAACCGACAAAAAAAAAAAAAAAGAAAAGAAAAAAAACAGCAAAAGTCAGAGAGAAACAGACAAAAGAAAAAAAAACTCAGAATCACCTCTTGGACAGAACAAACGAAAAACTCTACTCAAACTGTGGGTAGGCCCTGTGTCCCCCAATGGATCCTCAGAGAAAGAGATTTTACGGTAAGCATAAAAAATCTACTTTTCTCGGTCGGAAACCATTGGGGGACACAGACCGTGGGACGAACCAAAGCAGTCCCCGGGGTGGGGAGAAAAATACTCAACCCAAAATCAAGTAGAGGAGGATGCTACTGCCGCCTGCAACACCTTGCGGCCCAAACTAGCATCAGCCGACGCAATAGTATGTACTTGGTAGAACTTTGCAAATGTATGCAAGGACGACCAGGTGGCCGCCTTACAGACTTGCAGGGCCGAAGCCCTATTACGGAGAGCCCAAGAAGCCCCAACAGAACGCATGGAATGCACCGTCACCCGAAAGGGTGGCACCTTGGCTTTGCGGCGGTACGATTCCGAAATGGCCGAGCGAATCCACCGAGCAATGGTCGCTTTGGAAGCCGGAAGACCCTTACGACTACCCTCAGGAATCACGAAAAAGGAGTCCCCCTGGAGAAAAGAGGAGGTGACCGACAGATAAATCCGGACTGCCCGGACCACGTCACGGGTGTGAAGAGAACGCTCCTTGGCAGGAGAAGGACAAAAGGAAGGAAGAACAAGCTCCTCGTTAACATGAAAAGAGGAAACTACCTTGGGCAGGAAGGAGGGAGGTGGGCGGAAAACCACCTTATCCTGATGAAGCACCAAAAGGGGGGAACGGCAGGAAAGTGACGCCAGTTCCGAGACCCTCCGGATAGAAGTGATGGCAATGAGAAAAACGACCTTCCACGAGAGAATACGAAGGGAGGCATCCCTAAGGGGCTCGAAAGGAGCCTCCCTCAAGGCTCCAAGCACCAGATTGAGATCCCACGGAGGTGTGGGAGACCGAAAAGGAGGAGCCATGCGGGCCACACCCTGTAAAAAGGTGCGGACATGGGAATTAGAGGCCAACTGCCGTTGGAAAAGGATAGAGAGAGCAGACGCCTGACCCTTAAGAGAACTTCGGGTCAAACGTTGATCCAGCCTTGCCTGAAGAAAGGCAATAAGACGTGGAAGGGAAAAAATGACCGGAGAAAAGTCTTGCTCCTCGCTCCACCGAAAATAAGCTTTCCAGATGCGGTGGTAAATCCTGTCCGAGGAAGGTTTGCGTGCCCAAAGCATGGTACAAATAACCCCCTCAGAAAATCTGCGGGCCTTCAATACAGCGGTTTCAACCGCCACGCCGTCAAATGCAGCGACAGTAAATTGGGGTGGCAAAGGGGCCCTTGAAAGAGAAGATCGGAACGAAGTGGTAGGCGCAGCGTCACGTCGTCGGCCAGTCGGACCACCAGAATGGCAGAGACTCCCTCCGCCTTGAGTTTCCTCAGAACCCTGGGCAGGAGGGGAAGAGGAGGAAACAGATAAGGGAGTCGGAAGGACGCCCACGGGATGACCAGAGCATCTGTCGCCAGGGCCAGGAGATCCCTCGATTTTGCTACAAAGAGGGGAACCTTCCTGTTGAGGCGAGATGCGAAGAGATCAACATCCGGGGTCCCCCAAAGATCGCAAATCTGTGAAAACACCTCCGGGTGGAGAGACCACTACCCCGGATCCGCCGAGGAGCGGCTGAGAAAGTCCGCTTCCCAATTGTCCACGCCCGGGATGTGGATCGCCGACAGAGCAGGGACCCGAGCCTCGGCACTGAGGAGAATCTTGGAGACCTCCTCCATTGCCGAGCTACTCCGGGTGCCGCCTTGGCGATTGATATATGCAACGGCCGTCGCATTGTCTGACTGACCCTGAAGGAGACGTTCCCAATGGAGGAGGCAAAGGAAGATCGCCCGACGCTCCAGAATATTGATGGGAAGACAGGCTTCCCCGGGGGACCAGTGACCCTGGACCGTCATGTCCCGAAAAACCCCTCCCCAACCCATAAGGCTCGCGTCGGTGGTGACGATCTGCCACTGAAGGGGAAGAAAAGACTTCCCCAGAAGAAGAAGGGGAGAGTGGAGCCACCAAAGAAGGGACTGACGTACTGCCAGGGGCAGGAGAATCCTGCGATCCAGGGACAAAGGGGACTTGTCCCACCTGCCCAGAATGGCCAGTTGGAGGGAACGGTAATGAAATTGGGCGAAGGGGACTGCTTCCATGGCAGCCACCATACGGCCCAGGACTTCCATGCAGAAGCGAATCGGAACCAGGACGGGGCGTCACAGGCGACGGACCCCCACCTGCAGAGAGCGCCTTTTGTCCAAGGGAAGACGGACCTGGGCTACTGCGGTGTCGAAAAGGAGCCCCAGAAAAATTAGGGACTGGGAGGGGAGCAGATGTGACTTCTCCCAGTTGATGACCCAGCTGAAAGAGGACAGGGTGTGAAGTGTGATCTGCAGACTGTCCAAATTTTCGGACCGAGAGGGAGCCTTGATTAGGAGGTCGTCCAGGTGGGGAGGATGGAGATCCTCCGGCTGCGAAGGATGGCAATGACCGCCGCCATGACCTTGGTAAAGACCCTGGGAGCCGTGGCTAGACCAAACAGGAGCGCCACAAACTCATAATGACCCTCCGGCACCGCGAAATGAAGGAAACGCTGGTGCGCTGGGAAGATCGGAATGTGGAGATAGGCGTCTCGGATATCCACCTAAGAAAGAAACTCGCCCTGGTCCATGGAGTCCACCACAGACCGGAGGGACTCCATCCAAAAATGAAGGAGGCGCAGATGGCGATTGAGCAACTTGAGGTCCAGAATGGGACGGACCAAGCCCTCTTTTTTGGGAACGACGAAGAGATTCGAATAGAACCCTGATCCGCGTTCCCCCGGTGGAACCGGCACCATCACTCCTTGGGAGAGGAGAGAACGCAGAGCAGTCTGAAAAGCCGCCGCCAAGGAAGGGGAATGAGGAGGGCGGGATTGAAAGAAACGGTGTCTTGGGAGAGAAGAGAATTCTATGCGGTAGCCTCCTGAAATAACATCTCACACCCAGGCATCCTGGACTTGAGACTGCCATATGTCCTGGAAAAGAGACAGCCACCCTGCCACCTAAGCACACAACGCAGGTGGAGGGGCACCTTCAGGAAGAGGCAGGCTTACAGTTAACCGATTTGGCAGCGAAACCTTCAGATCGGTTGCCCAACTTCCATGATGGACGTGCCCTGAAAGAGGGTGCTCTACGAGGAGGCTGCGCCTGCTTGGAGGGATGACCCGGCGCCGTTGACCGAAAGGACCGAAAAGAAGTCGACTTCCAGCGGGGCTCAGAGCGCCGAGACCTGTTCTGTGGAAGCAGAGAACTCCTACCTCCCGTAGCTTCAGAAATTATTTCATCCAAATGTTTTCTGAAGAGGCGGGAACCCGAGAAGGGAAGTTCCATCAGAGACCTCTTCGACGCAGCGTCGGCGTCCCACGCTTTCAACCACATGGCGCGATGAATCGCAACCAAGATGGCCGAGGCAAATGCCGAGCAGCAAGCAGATTCCAAAGTGGCTGAACAAAGGAAATCGCCCGATTGGGAGAGCTGGAGAGCCGCTTCTGCCAGTTCTTCCCTGGAAATTCCAGCAAGGGCCCCCTGGCGGAGCTGGAAAGCCCAAACCGACACTGCCTTGGCCACCCAAGTGGAGGCAAAAGTGGGGAGTAATGAGGACCCAACGGCTTCGAATGCGGACTTCGCTAGATTTTCCATTTTCTTGTCCGCCGGATCCTTAAGAGACGCTGCATCCGCAAGGGGCAGCGTAGTGGACTTGGACAGGCGGGAGACCGGTGGGTCAACCTTAGGCGGAACCGTCCACTTTGTGACTAGGTCCTGAGGGAAGGGAAAACGTGTTTGCAACTTCTTGATTCCCTGAAAACGCCTCACATGGTGTTTCCAAGCAGCGTCCAGCACGGCGTTAAACTCTGCATGAGAGCTAAACGCCTTGGGAGCACGCCGTGATCGGCGATTGGAGACTTCTGGATCAGGATCCGAAGCTCCGGGGTCCTCCAGATGAAAGGTGTCCCTTATGGCTAACACTAAACCGTCCACCACATCGGACTTTGTAGAGTAATCCCCATGATCCGAGACGGAATCTGAACCTTCTTCCACTGCTTCCCCCGAGGAACGGGAGTCCGCGGAGGCAGCCCTCGCCGGGGGTGAGGGGGACCAAGGATGAGAGGACGGGGACCTAGAACGCCGACCCGGAGAATGACCCCTAGAAGCTGGGGTACGCCCTAGGGCCGGGGAGCGAGACCTGCGAAACGAGGGGCCGCCCTGGGCCTGTTCCCGTGAGGAGCCAGAGGGCGCTACCTTAGCGCCCTTAGAAGCACGGAAAAAAGGCGGTTCCGGGGAAACAGAGCGCAAGCCCCTAGAGCGTGGCAGGGATGACCTTTCCAAGGCCGAAGCCACCGACTTGGAGACCTTAGCCAATTCAGAAATCGACCGGGAAAGGGGAGAAACCCACTCTGGAGGAGGGGTGGTTCCCACGCATTCCGCTGAAGCCTCAGGGGCTCCAGAAACGGACGGCGAAGACAGTTTGGAAGAGCAGGCGGAACAGGAAGATTCAGTAGAAGCCACTGGAAATTTGGACTTACAATCCACACATGCATAGTAGGTGACTAGAGCCGTCCCCTGTCTGGGCAGTGGGTCGGGTCTGGGGTCGGAAATAGCTGGTAGCTAGGGACACCAGAAAAAAACTAGAGCAATCTCACCCGGTCTGTGTCCCAGTTCTGGATAAGCAGAGGCAGTCCCCCGTATCTCCTGCGTGAGGTAACCAGAAGGAGAGAGGGAGAGATAAAGAGAGAGCAGGGAGGAGGAGCCAGCCACCAGCAAAAGCAGGCCGCCTCCCAGAAGCAGCCTATTGGCTGAAAATTATCCCTGACCGTGCGCACCAGTGACCCCTAGGTGCGTGTGCTAAGCCCCCATAGAAAAATGCAAGTGGTGGGTGGTACAAATTCCAGAGGTCTCCAGATGTTGCAAGCCCACTAGGAACAATAAAAAGGAGTGCTCCTGGCCCCTGTAATAGACACACCAGGTAATGGGGCTGAGGGGAACAAACATACTCACCTAACACCATACTCACCTGAAGATGTCTTCCACCTGAAGATATCTTCAGCCAGAATTATGGATGCCTGCATCACGTCATGCTGCTACAGACCAGGACGAGCAGGGAAAATAGGGGGACCTGGACCCAACGGTACTACCCCAGGTGCTGCCCGTTGGCAGGAAGGGGTTAACGGTGCATTTGTAAATTATGTCCCGTGCCCCTTAGCCGCATATGGGGGAACAGGTAGCGCCATGCTCCTGAACCCCCACCTAAAAACAGTGAAAAAATAAAATGAATGAAAGAAACTAAACAGTCCCTAACTATAAAATAAGAAAAAGAGAAGACCAGGTCTGGAGAAAATCCAGACCTGTGTCTTTGCCTCCTAGGACACTAAGCTTAAACTGATGAGCTCAGGGCCAGTAGGCGGGGTATAGCCTGCCGGGAGGAACCGAACTTTTTTTGTTTGCCTAGTGTCAGCGCCTCCTAGCGGCAAGAGCATATACCCACGGTCTGTCTCCCCCAATGGTTTCCAACCGAGAAAATAAGATTATCTGAAGTCATTGCATTTAAGAAAGAAGCTATTAGCAGCTCAACTGCCAGACAGTAGTATCATGTCTCCTAAACTACTAAACTAAAAGTGACCATATGCCATTGAATCCCTGGTTTATTAATAAGTATAGTAGGTAGAAGAAATCCCGGCACACACGGATGGATGCAAAATCAACTGAAGTGTTTATTCACAAATATGCAAAGTAGTATAGCGGCTTACATTGTGAGTGGACAGGTGAGTGACACCCACCGGACCAGACGGTGCACCTTAAACGGCTATCCGGCAGCCGCTGAAGCAGTCAGCGCTGCCAGATAGCCGTTTATGCGATGGCCCCGACATAAAAAAAGCATTGTATGTTGAGTGGCCATTGCATGTTGAAATTATCGTATGTTGGGGCCATCGTAGGTGGGGGGGGGGGGAGGGTGTCACTGTATATGTAAAAAGTGAGCTCACTAGTGCTACCTAGGAGTGGGTGGTAGTGATAATATGTGTCACGTAATATGACGAGGTACAGGTGTATCTGTTGCCACCTTGTATAGATGTGGGTCCCTAGTTTCCCACATATGGTTTTAAACTAAATAAATAAAATATACTGTCGCAACTGTATATAAAAATTTTGTTTATTGATAAATAGTACGTAAAAGGAGGTATAGCACAAGATTCTGTAAAAAGTATATCGCAACTTGAAATTTCTTCAATTGCGTGATGAGTAAAATTTTCGGGCTAAAAAGAAAAAATTTATATGTGTGAGTCTCAAAAAATGTTCAATGGAAAGAAGAGTATGCTTATGAAAAACAGAGAGGGTTGTATTATACCCACCTAATCTGGTTGGCCTTGAATATACGCGGGCTCTTTTGTTTCTTAAATAGTTATTATAATGGCTGGTGAATACCAATATAGCTGTAAATGGGTGAGCAAAAAGAGTAATGTGTGTGTGTATATATATTTATATAGTTCCAATCCTTGGAGGAATAGCTGGTATATACGGGAATTCCTATCCTTTTTACAACATGCAGTTCCTATTGTATGAAAAACATGCAGGCCTTTAATTTGTATGCCTGTGTGGTGATTCTGGATGGTCCAATAATAGGACTAAGGTACATGTGGTCCCGGAATATCCTATAATCCTGGATGGTTACAGTCTGGGTCCTGGCGAGGTTCTTATGCATCCCAGATGAAGGAGGACAAATCATCCTCCGAAACACGTCTGAAGTTTCTTGGACCAACTGTACCTCCGTAGTGACGTCACTCACAGCTATCCACCCGCCAAACGGGCCACGCAGAGGAACTGAGCACGGTCGAGATGCCACAAGCCAGGGCAGTCTCCCGTACGGTTCCAAGAATCCAGTGACCATCTCCGTAAGAACCTCGCCAGGACCCGGACTGTAACCATCCAGGATTATAGGATATTCCGGGACCATAGGTACCTTAGTCATATTATTGAACCATCCGGAACACAGTGAGTTTTTTTCCTCATCACCACACAGGCATAAAAATTAAAGGCCTGCATGGTTTTCATACAATAGGAACTGCATGTTGTAAAAAGGAGAGGAATGCCCGTACATACCACCCATTCCTCCAAGGATTGGAACCATAAATATATATGTTAAGAAAAAGGGAGAGCAACACATTACTCTTTTTGCTCCCCCATTTACCGCTATATTGGTATTCACCAGCCATTATATTAACTCTGTCTCCACTTTGTATTATAAACAGCTGCAATACCCTACATACGGGACCACACACATACCTATTTAAGAAACAAAAGGGCCCGCGTATATTCAAGGCCAACCAGATTAGGTGGGTATAATACAAGCCTCTCTGTGTTTTTCATAACCATCCTGTTCTTTACATTGAACATTTTTTGAAACTCTCACATTTTTTATTTTTAGCCCAAAAATTTTACTCATCACGCAATTGAAGAAATTTCAAGCTGAGATATACTTTTTACAGAATCTTGTGCTATACCTCCTTTTACGTAATGTTTATCAATAAACAAAATTATTTTTATACACAGTTGCGCCAGTATATTTATATAGGGCTGGGTGTCGGCACCTCACTGATTTGATATTGATATCTTAATATCTTATACCAGGGATAGGTCATCATTTAATTTAGCCTGGAAAACCACTTTAAAGTTTTGAGGACATAAAGCTTTAGAAATCTCAACCAAAAATTCTAATGTATAAAATGCTTACTTGATAAACGCCTCCATGATGCATTTGCAAACCTCGACTCTAACACTTTCTTTCTGGAACATGTCCATAAATGGCAGGAATTTCTCCTAAAACAAAGATGTACTGTATTTAATTAGACTTCTAATAATAAAGAAAACAACTATACAATAGAAGAATTCAACAACATGCTAGTAATAGAACAGAGAACTTACCACAGAAAAGAGGATGGAGAAGTCATGGAAATGTGCAATGACTTTGGTAATTATAGACTGAAGCTGGAAAATAAAATTATCAAAAAAAACAACAGATTTACAAAGTCTTCAAAGCTTAAAAAAAATAAAAAATAAAAAAAAACATGTACAAGCAGGGAGATTAAAAGGGTATCCGCCCCTAGACATTTTAGCTCCTATCCAAAGGATAGGGGATAAGATGTCTGATCGCGGGGGTTCCGCCACTGGGGACCCCCCGCAATCTCCCTGCTGCACCCAGCGTTCGTTTAGAGCGTCAGGTGCCGCGCTGGAGGATGGTGATGAAACAGGCATGCCCCCTCGTGACATCACGGCTATGCCCCCTCAATGCAAGTCTTTTGGATAGGGGATAAGATGTCTAGGGGCGGAGTACCCCTTTAACCTCTTAGGGACGCAGGGCGTATGCATACGCCCTGCATCCTCGATCCTTAAGGACTCAAGGTGTACCTGGACGCCCTGGTCCCACTTATTGGGTTTAAACCGTTCTCACCAGCAGAGAACGGGTTAAACCCGGTGGGTCCCGGTTGCTATGGGGCAGCCAAGACCCACGGCTAATGCCGGGCATGGGCGATCGGGCCGATACCCGGCATTAACCCTTTAGACGCCGCGATCAAAGTTGATCGTGGCGTCTAAAATGAAAGTAAAAGAAACCCGACAGCTCAGCGGAGCTGATCGGGACTATCGCGACAAAATTGCAATGTCCCGATCAGCTTACCGGACGACAGGAGGGTCCTCACCTGCCTCTCCGTTGTCCGAACGGCAATCTACTGCTCCATGCCTGCGCAGCAGAGCGCCGATTACACTGATCAGTGCTTTGCAATGGCAGAGCAATGATCAGTGTGTGCAATCAGAAGATTGTATGTTTTTATAAAAAATTATCAAAAAGTCACTTCAAAACAAAAAAGGGCAGAATATAGAATATGTGATACAGTCCTAACCTCAGTCTGAGGAAAGGGATTTAGGAGTAATTATTTCAGAAGACTTAAAGGGGTACTCCCGTGGAAAAGTTTTTTTTTTTTTTTTAAATCAACTGGTGCCAGAAAGTTAAACAGATTTGTAAATTAATTTTCAAAAAATCTTAATCCTTCCAGTACTTATTAGCTGCTGACTACTACAAAGGAAATGGTTTTCTTTTTGGAACACAGAGCTCTCTGATGATATCATGACCACAGTGCTCTCTGCTGACATCTCTGACCATTTTAAGAACTGTCCAGAGTAGGAGAAAATCCCCATAGCAAACATATGCTGCTCTGGACAGCAGAGAGCACGGTGGTCATGATGTCAGCAGAGAGCTCTGTGTTCCAAAAAGGTTTATGTGGTGGATGCATGGAATAGCCTTCCTGCAGAAGTGGTATCTACAGATACAGTGAAAGAGTATAATCATGCATGGGATTGGCATAAGGCTATCCTTCATATAAGATAGGGCCAGGGACCATTGATAGTATTCAAAATATTGGGCAGACTAGATGGGCCGAATGGTTCCGATCTGCCGACACATTTATGTTTCTTACTTACAAAGTATATATGAGCACTGATCCATCAGCATTGCTGGCAGGTGATAAGTAGCAGGCACAGATATTTTACATACACATAGAGGAAACCTCCAGAAAGTTGGAGACTTCCTCCTTACTTTTTAGTCCACACATTTAAGCACAATTATAATCTGGCATGAACACAATACACAAATAGAGCATAATATTGTCTTGCTAAAGTAAAAAAAAAAAAGGTATTTAACCCTTATCTTCTGTTGGTTTTTGGTTCAACATTGTCAGGGTACCCATTCCCCCATGGTTTTCTTTGTGAGAAAGTTGCGAGCCTGTTTGCTTGAGTCGCCGCTTAATGGGGCGCTCCATCTACTAATGCTGTTTCACTCTAAAAGCCTCTTCCGGAGCCGTTCAGTCTTTCCCTTATCTAGTGTGTTTTCGCGCTTTTTACTTTTATCCATCTTGCTCCTGGGCAACTGTGATCTGATTTTGACCATTTGTACTTGTCCTGTTGTACCCACTATGCTGTTTTCCTTTTGTACCCTTTATTCTCCAATGCTTATTCAATAAAAATAATAAAAAAAATTAAAAAAAAGGTATTAAAATGTACTTAATTCAAAATAATACCTGTGGATAGGCTTCTTCAAATGCCCGATCCGGAGTCATATGTTTGATAACATCAGCCAGAATGGTGTTCACCTCCCTCTTCTGCAAACACAATAAGATTTAAAAATGTCACTGCCACAATGTACGGTGCCCAGTCAAATGCCAGTGGCAAAAAAATGACGGGTTTTTCCACAATAAATATATACGGCAAAAATGTCTGATTGGTGGAGGTCTGGCCAATGGGACCCCATTGATGCCTGTAACAAAGGGGAGAGCTATGACTTTTCTCCCAAACTGTTCCCACTGAGACGATTCAGCACTTAGAAATCCCTACTCACTGGAAGTACGTAAAATATGCCTACAAAGTTTAATTCTTAAAGGTTTATTCTATTGCTAGCATATTGGGTCCCACCAATCCGTGTTAGGTATTGGTGAACAATATGGACTCACGAAGTGCCTAAACAAAACCATTACTGGAACATGCAGAACACTAAAACATTTTATATTGAAGTGATATTTGACCTTATTAATTTAAAGAATGATTTAGTGCTGCAGCCCCTTGACTGAGCTAATCTCTTCCAAACACAGGACCACGTCTGTCCTCAGGTTGTGTGTGGTATTGGAGCTCATTTTTATTGAAGTGAATGGGGCCAAGTTGTAATACCATTCACAGACTGAGGACAGAGGTGGTGCTGTTTTGGAAGAAATTAGCTCTGTTTTTCTATCCATGTATAACCCCCATGAACCTTATACAGTGGTCCCTCAACATACGATGGTAATCCGTTCCAAATGGAACATCGTTTGTTGAAACCATTGTATGTTGAGGGATCCGTGCAATGTAAAGTATAGGACAGTGCTCTACAACATGCGGACCTCCAGATGTTGCAAAACTACAACACCCAGCATGCCCGGACAGCCAACGGCTGTCCGGGCATGCTGGGAGTTGTAGTTTTGCTACATCTGGAGGTCCGCAAGTTGTAGACCACTGGTATTGGAGGCTATACTCACATGTCCCCGCCTCTCCGGACCGTCACCGCTGTCCTGGATGTTACCCTCCATCGCTGTTGCCGCGTCCCCGGGGTGTCCCTGACGCTCTGGCAAGGCCTCTGCTTCCCCAGCATCCTCGCTCTCCATCGCAGTCATCACATCGCTACGCACGCCGCTCCTATTGGATGACGGGACCGCGTGCACAGCGGCGTGATGACGACGATGGAGAGCGCCGACAATGCAGGGGGATCCCGAAGAGGAAGCGCCGAGGACAAGTAAGTGATCGCCAGCGGACCACACGGGGCACCGTAAACGGCTATCCGGTGGCAGCTGAAGCAGTCTGCACTGCCGGTTAGCCGTTTATGCGATGGCCCGACATATAAAAGCATCGTATGTTGATGCTGCCTTCAATATGCGATGGCCTCCGAGAAGCCTTCGTATGTTGAAATGATCGTATGTTGGGGCCATCGTAGGTCGGGGGGGGGGGGGGGGGGGGGGGTCACTGTATATTGAAATTTACAGTGAAGATCCACTACAGTTCTGCAACAAAATGGGCATAATCCATATTTGCAAATCTGTCATGTCTGAACACACCCTAAAACAACACTGTGGCCCTCATTTATTATTCTAAACCCGACTTGTTTTGTCGGTTTTTTTTGTCGCATCTTTGTCTGCAACATGTCGCAGACATAGTTTGCCAGTCTGCGACACGATGCAACATTTTTTCCCCGACGGACCCGATGTGGATTCTCCTAAACCCGAAAAAGGGGCGTAACCCGACATTTCTGAGCTTTCCCACGTATTTATAAAGGTTTCCAACCCTAATTTGTTGAATTGTTGTGGATTTTTTCCCGACAACTCAGAGGAGTTGGAAACCAAAACCTACAAAACCCACGTGCGACAAACAGGATGGGACATAATAATAAATACCAGGGGAAAAAAGCAGTCGGGTAAGAAAGCAACATAGACTTACAACCCGATTTTCTAAGTAATCTAAGGCCTGTGTCCCCTTCTTTCTCAGGATTAAGGAGACACAGTGTGATAGGAGGATGTAGTGAAAGGTCTAGATGTTTGACCCTAGCTGATTACATGTGCTGGCATTTCCTAGCAACAGGCGATCTCTTTATGAGTTGGGAGTACCCTTTTAAAGAAGAAGTATCATGGACCAAGTCACAATTTTTTTTTATATCATGTGAAAGTGCATCAGCTCACCATTCTGACAATCTGCTCCTCATGTATCTCACCCTCTCCCTTCTCCTGCAATCCCCTCTGAAAGATCGGTACTTCCTGGTCCATGGAGGTCCCTGACTTCCTGTCTCCCATAATGCCTTTCAGTTCATCATAGTAGTAGCCCAGCCTAGACCAGTGCTTCCTAACCAGGATGCCTCCAGCTGTTGTGAAACTACAACTCCCAGCATGCCTGGGAGTTTTAGTTTTGCAACAGCTGAAGGCACCCTGGTTGGGATACACTGACCTAGACACTGATCACTTTCCTAACAGCAGGCTCAGTGTTTCCCCTCCCCCTGCTTCTATTCTCAGGACATCGTTCTTTCAGACTGACCTGCTGTCAGATTGTGATCAGTGCAGGGGAAAGCAGGGATCTCCCCCTCCCCCTCTGCTTCTTCTCGGGACATTGGGACATCGTTCTTGCTCTTATAAACACTGAGCTGGCTGTCAGATGCTTCCCTGCTGAGGAGATGAAGACAAGTGCTCAGCTCACTGGGGCTTCTATGATTGGCTGAAGCTGCACATGGGAGGTGCCCTTGCCGTGCACAGAGCTGGCTAAGCTGCAGGCAGCACACAGAACTATGGGAAATTGTGACATCACGGCCCCCAGCATAATGCAGCTCAATGGGGGGTTGCAAGTCATCAGAACAGAGAGCTGCTGAACTTCCTCTCTGAACAAAGAAGCTAGAAAAACAGGTTTTACTTACAAGATGGGTAAAGTCAGTGATTTACAAAGTGATATAACTTTTGCTTCTGCATTTAAAACACAATACTTTTTCTACATGGGACTTCTCCTTTAACTTTAAAGTTAAATTTAATCAGGATTTAATAGAATAGCTCTAAAGCACTCACCGTGAAATGTCTACAAGTATATTCAACCCACACTTCTGCACAGTTAATGTAATCCTACAAATAAAACAAAAACTGAAATTAAACTTTGTAATGGAGCATCTATAGATGTATAGTTATGACTTGCCAGAAGAGGCAGTGTCATCAACAGTCAATACCGCTATGCCCAAATACATCATATCTGCACCATGAATAAACCCAACCATGTCTCTCTTAAATATAGAACATTCTGGAACGGAGCTAAGGGCATAAATACCATAAAGGAAGAACATAAAGAAGGAACATGCAGTTAGTATGAGGCTTTTGAATAAAGGAAAGCAAGATTTGGTTGGTCCATTCCTTTTGCAATTAGAGGGTGACAACTGGTGCTGAGGTTCCCTTTCAGCATAGGGGTATACATTTTGAACAAAAACTCAACAGAGTCCCCAATAAGTAAAACAGCTAGAAATAAAAGTCTTAGTTTACCACCATCTAAGAATAGATCTGGCTTTCAGATGTCCCACATAATCCAGGCTAAGAGCACTGTTCATGTAATAGCAGAATAACAAGTTATGTACATGGAGTAGGCTGGACAGAAGACTCAAAGCCATATATTCTGCAGTGTAGAAATGAGATACCTGAGGGACCTTCAACTTAGTGATCACTTTCCATGCTTCATTTAGAATCTGGAGTCTGTCATTCTCGGGAGGGTCAGCTAAAGCCAAGTTCATTCCCAAGGAGCGGAAAAGTAGATGCTGGAAAACAGAAACTGTGTTCATTACTTATTAATCCAGGCGGACACATGAATCAGAAACAGTTCAAAGGCATAAAACCTTTACATATTATTAGATGACATATGCCCCTAGACTGAAATTCCCTTAAAATGTCATAATGCAGAATTAATTTGACTAAGAATGATTTTCTGTACATGGTTTACCCTGCTGCCTATCAAACATACATCTCATCGCAGTCTCGTCTACCAACAATATATAGGCGTTTGTGGATATGCCTGATCATAAAAATTTTAAGTAGGAAAGCTGGATGCTTCGTTTGGAAAAGATGGGTACTTATGTGCTAATAAAACAATAGGGGAGATTTATTAAAACTTGTGTAGGGGAAGAGTAGTGCAGTTGCCCATTTCAATCAATCAGATTGCTTCTTACATTTAATTTTAAAAAAAAAGGCCTCTGAAAAATGAAAGAAGCACTGGTTTTGATAGATTTCCCCAATGTTTTGCACCGTCACTTTGTCAGGTCCATACATCTGATTGTGGCATAGTAGGGGAGTTATAAAGGAGTATTCTAACAATCAAACGGTATCCCACTATCCACAGCTTAGTCCTCGGCAATGTTTGGAAATCCCATAAAGAATAAGTACTGCACTGGCCGTGTACATATACTGCTGCTCCATTCATTAGAAGGACATTTATGTTTAATTCTCAGGATAAGTGAGGTTCCTGCACTCAGGCCCCCACCGATTTGCTAGTTATCCCCTCACTTGTGGATAGGGGGTACTTTTTGAATTCAAAGACGCTCCTTAACACTATTCTGTCTTTAGGTTCAACTCTATGCTGACACATTTCTCAATAGAGCTCTGTTTTTGATTAGTTTTTCTCATACAGAGTTCCAAATCCTCTAACTTTTCAGCCACCATAAGGGAACTGTGCTGTATACTGACCCTTATGGTGGCTGCAAAGTTACTGAATTTCTTCAAAATAAATAAATAAAATTGACAGAAACATAATGACTGTAGTATATGTCATGGGTTGTACTTAAATATACATTTAGGGTATGTTCGCACGAGTGGATCCACAGCGTGTATTTTGCTGCAGATCCGCCGCTGAAGGACCGCTGTATGCTGCCTTTACATGTGCCTGCTTGGAGTGGAAATCCTCCGCTACGAGCAGACACCCTGCGATGTGCAAGTTGCCGTGAGCATGCACAGTATATTCGCACATCGCAGCAGCTCTCGGCTTAGCTCATAGAGCAGGGGGAGCGGCCGCCATGTGTGCGAGTCTTCTGTGTGTCTCCTTGTAGCGCCATATTGCTGCTACGAGCAGGCACCTGTAAAAGGTAGCATACAGTGGTCCTTCAGCAGCGGATCCGCAGCATAATATGCGCTGGGAATCCGTTCATGTGAACGTACCCTTAGAGCAAGCATGTCAAACTAAAAAAACAAAAAACAAGGTTTAAGTTTATGTGGGCCGCATAAAAAAAATAAAAAAAAACATGTACTCCCTGCACAACACCCCATGTACCCTTTGCACAACAACTCATGCCGGGACACAGGGATACCCAGAATGCGACGGGGGTCCCCTGCGGGCACGGGGCCCAGAGCAGATGCTCCAGGAGCGCCAATCATGATCCGGCCCTGACCAGAGCAATGAATATCTTTGCTGGGCCGCAAAGATATTCATCGTGGGCCGCATATTTGACACCCATTACTTAGAGCGTATAAACTTTGGAAAATGTGTCAGCAAGTGTGGATCATCTTGAGTCAACTAAATATGCAATATGTTGGAACTAGGAAACATCTGCGCACATTCCACTAAATAATTGGCCAATATGAAAATGTCATAAGTGAAATTACCTTGGGGAAGCTGGCTTCATCACATTCCTTAATCATTCCAATGAAGTCCATTGATCTGGCAGCAATAAACTCTGTTTTGAAAGCCGACATCACTGAATTCAGTAGAAGAGCGCTGGGGAAAAGAGGGAAAACAGAATCAGTGCCTCAAATCCACATATATTAAAGAGGTATTAAACATAAATAGACCTGAACCTACTATAAAGAAATATTCCCACAATGTGGAAAAATGTTTGTGGAATGTTGCAGAAAAAGGCTGGGCCCAGTTTGGAGCTTGAGGACAAAAAAAAATCTTTCATTTTGTTTAATTTTGTTTCTTTGCATTCTGTCTAATAACATTTTATATTTATTTGTAACTTTACGAAGCTTTAAGTTTTGCAAATTTAGATTGATTTTGTTTAGATACTATGACTTTGTGTATATACATCATGGTTTATAATTCTTTTTGTTTTGGCAAAACGCAAAAATTGCAGCCTTTGTATTTTTTTTTTTACCCATCATTACAAATGGTGTCATAAAATTTACTTTACAGTTTGTTACAGTCATGGTAATACCAAAGAGGTGTCAAATGTATATAAATTTTTTGTAAAGTTTAAAATAGTACATGGGTAGTTGTAAGGGCGTACTTATCGCGTACCTGTTGTTTCAGGTAACTTTTCAGGATAAGCTGTCCTGTGTACATGAGGAGTTGCACTATCTAGCCATTATACAACTTGCATATGGCATTTCTCACTAGTTTTCCCCTTTGCAGGCTCCATCTTTAAGTTTCAGCTGTCCCAGGGCTAATGGGTGGGGACTAGCTGCTATGATTGCTTCACTGCACACTCGCATAGGAGATCATGCTACACTGTATCTTTATAGCAGACATTTAGAAGCAGATAAGCACTGTAAGCTGTGAATTCAGCACTGGGGTGAAATGCAAAACTCAATAGAAGCTTCTGCAGTAAGTCTCTCTTCCTCTGGCTCACTGCAATCACTCTACAGATTTGTATGGGCAGCGGTAAACTGATCCTTCAGTGAGCTGTTCAAGCTGTTTTTTTCAGAATGAGGAGAGGAGGTGGAGAATGGGGTCTTTTTGATCTCTGTTGTCAGCAATCAACTGGTGCCAGAAAGTTAAACAGATTTGTAAATTACTTCTATTAAAAAAATCTTAATCCTTTTAGTACTTATCAGCTGCTGTATGCTCCAGAGGAAGTTATTTTCTTTTTGAATTTCTTTTCTGTCTGACCACAGTGCTCTCTGCTGACACCTCTGTCCATTTCAGGAACTGTCCAGAGCAGGAGAAAATCCCCATAGCAAACCTCTTCTGCCCTGCACACTTCCTGACATGGCCAGAGGTGTCAGCAGAGAGCAGACAGAAAAGAAACTCAAAAGGAAAAGAACTTCCTCTGTAGTATCCAGCAGTTGATAATCCTTCCAGTACTTAAGATTTTAAATAGAAGTAATTTAATTTATGGCACCGGTTGATTAAAAAAAAAAAAAAAAACATTTAAAAAGGAGATTTTTTAACACTTACCGTAAAATCTCTTTCTTGAAGTATCCATTGGGGGATACAGACCGTGGGTGTAAGCTGCTGTCTCTAGGAGGTATAACACTATGGCAACAAAGTTGGCTCCTCCCAGCAGGATATACCCGCCTCCAGGCCCTGAGCTAATCAGTTTTAGTACCAGAGCAATAGGAGAGGACCGACAGGTCAAGGAAAAAACACGAACTGTCCGAGAACCAGAAGAAAAGATATAACTGAACACACCCTCGGACAGAGAACCAAAGAGAAACCCAAAAGGGCGGCAGCTATGTCCCCCAATGGATCCTTCGAGAAGAGATTTTACAGTAAATGTTAAAAAATCTCCTTTTCTCTATCGGCTCAATTGGGGGACACAGACCGTGGGACGTACCAAAGCCGTCCCTTAGGTGGGCAGATAAGCAGTCAGGCAGACGGCTGTTCCACTGCCGCCTGCAGCAGTTTATGGCCCAGACTAGCATCAGCCGATGCGAAGGTATGAACCTGGTAGAACCTCGAGAAAGTGTGCAAAGACGACCAAGTAGCCGCCTTGCAATCTGCAAGGCCGAGGCTTTGTTTTGGAGAGCCCAGGATGCCCCAACAGAAACGGGTAGAATGAGCCACAACCCTGAAGGGAGGAATCTTCCCCCTACAGCGATAGGCTTCCGAAATGGCAGACCGGATCCACCGAGAAATGGCCTTGGAAGCAGGTTGTCCCTTACGTCGACCTTCCCTAAGGACAAAAAAGCAATCGCACTGACGAAACGAAGAAGAGATAGAGACGTAATACCTAACAGCCCGAACCACATCCAGTTTGTGGAGTAAATGCTCCTTAGAATGAGAAGGAGCGGGCCAAAAGGACGGAAGAACAATGTCCTCATTGAGATGAAAGGCCGAAATAACCTTAGGCAAAAAGGAAGGATCTGGCCGGAAGACAACCTTGTCGTCCTCCGCTTTAAGCTCCCTCAGAACCCTGGAAAGGAGCGGAAGGGGAGGGAACAGATAGGGCAGAGCAAACCCCGCCCAAGGAATCACTAGGGTGTCCACGGCTAGAGCCAGGGGGTCCCGGAACTTTGACACAAATGGAAGGATCTTCCGATTGTGCCGAGACGCGAAGAGGTCCACGTCTAGAATGCCCCAGAGGTCGCAGATCTGCACAAAGACCTCTGGATGCAGGGACCACTCTCCGGGGTTGGCTGAGGAGCGGCTGAGGAAGTCCGCTTCCCAGTTGAGCACACCCGGAATGTGAATCGCCAAATGGCCGGAACCTTGTTTTCCGCCCAGATGAAAACCTTTGTCACCTCGGACATGGCTGCCGAGCTGCGAGTGCCGCCTTGCAGATTTACGTACGCTACGTCCGTGGCATTGTCCGACTGGACGCGGACAGGGCGGGACTGAAGCAGGGACTCCCAAAGAAGAAGACAAAGAAGAATGGCCCTCAGTTCCAAGATGTTTATCGGAAGAAGGGCTTCCCGGGGAGACCAGAGGCCTTGAACCGTCCAATCCCTGAACACACCGCCCAAGCCCGACAGACTGGCATCGGTAACTACCTGCCAGTGGAGGGGAAGAAATGATCGCTCCTGAAGAAGGGGGGAGCGGAGCCACCAGAGCAGAGACTGACGGATCAGACGAGGGAGAGTAATCTTGCGATCGAGAGACAGAGGAAATCTGTCCCATCGAGAGAGGATCGCCAGTTGAAGGGGGCGGTAATGAAACTGGGCAAAGGGTACGGCTTCCATGGCCGCTACCATCCGACCCAAGACTTCCATGCAATTGTGGATGGAAACTGGGGGCCTGGACCCGAAGAGAGCAGACTCCTGACAGGAGCGTCAGACGTTTGTCCGGCAGAAGGCAAGTCCGAGCAGAGGCCGAGTTGAATTGAAGTCCCAAGAAAATCAGAGACTGAGCAGGAGAGAGGACAGACTTGTCCCGGTTGACCATCCACCCGAAACGATTCAGGGTCTAGAGAGTGAGATCCACATTCTCTAGAGTCTGGACTCTGGTGGGAACCTTGATGAGAAGGTCGTCCAGGTAAGGGATCATTGAGACTCCTCTTGACCACAACAGGGCTATTACTGGCGCAAGGATCTTGGTAAAGACCCGAGGAGTCGAGACCAGATCAAAGGGGAGGGCTATGAATTGAAAATGCCCCTCCGGAACTGCAAAGCGGAGGTACCGCTGATGGCCGGGAAATATTGGAACATGGAGGTAGGCATTCTTGATGACCAACGAAGAAAGAAACTCCCCTTGTTCCATGGATGCCACTACCGAATAGAGAGATTCCATTTGGAAGTGGCGGAGAAGATGCCAGTGAGACGCTTGAGGTCCAGAATCGGTCGCACAGAACTGCCTTCCTTGGGGACCACAAAAAAATTGGAATAGAAACCCCAAAAACATTCCCCTGGAGGAACGGGGACAATGACTCCCTGAGCAGGGACTGGAGGGCCTCCCAAACTGCCAGAGAAGGAGACCGGGGGGGGCTCGGGACTTCCTGAATGTGTGTGGTCCAGATGTCTTGAAAAAGTAAGAAACGTCCTCCCATCCTAGAAAAATCTGCGGGTGGGGGCTTCACTTCATGCGGAAGTGGGATTGCAGTTACCTGATTTGGCCGCAAAACGGACAGAACAGTTGGTGTCCGACTTCCAAGACGGACGCGCCCGGAACGAGGGAGACTTCTTGTCCCGTGAAGGCGCCTGCCCAGACCCCTTATTAGGGCCAAAGTTCCGAAAGGACCGGAAGGAAGAGGACTTCCTCTGGGAAGAAAAGCGAGCCTTATTTTGAGGCAACAAGTAACTCTTACCCCCCGTCGCCTCAGAGATAAATCTCGTCAAGGCGCTTGTCAAAAAGACGGGTACCAGTAAAAGGAAACTCGGTAAGAGACCTTTTGGAGGCGGCATCCGCATCGCACACCCTAAGCCACATGAAGCGGCGGAGGGCCGCTAGGAGACCCACAGCAAAGGCAGCACAACGGATTGACTGCATGGAAGCTGTGCACAGAAAGTCCCCAGCTTTAGAGCATTGCACAACCAAAGCAAAATAGATCCTCTGGGGGGGGGGAATCCCGCCAGGATACCCTGATTGAGTTTTAAACACCACACCGAAAGGCCCTTGGACATCCATGCAGAGGCGAAGGTGAGAAGCAGAGAAGAGCCTGCTGCTTCAGAGGCAAACTTTGCTAAGGACTCCACCTTCTTGTCTGTGAGTCCTTGAAGGCAGCTGCATCTGCTAGCGGCAGTGTAGTAGCCTTAGAGAGGCGGGAAATTGGTGGATCCACGAGAGAGGGGAAACCACCTTAAAGGCAAGGTCCTTGGCGAATGGGTAACGCACTTGAACCCTCTTCATTCTCGGGAACCTCTTGTCCGGATGTCTCCATGCAGATTCCAGAATGATGTGAAATTTAGCGAGAGAGCTGAACCTTTGAGGTGCTAGTTTACCACGATGAAAGAATACTTCAGGAGTCACGTCCGAAGATCCTGGGTCCTCTAAATGAAAGGTGTCTCTTATGGCCGCAACCAATGAGTTCACCGTTTCAACAGTATCCGAGCGGTCCTCTGAGTCAGATGCCGATTCGGAAGCCTCATCCACCAGTTCACCAGGAGAATGTGAATGAGTGGAGGCAGCCCTGGAGGGGGGCGATCCTGACCGGGTACGTGGCTCTGGCGAGGCAGAGCGGTGACTCCGGGAACGTCCTCTGGAGGAGCGACGGGGGGGCGCCCACGTCTACTTGAAGACTCAATGGAAGAGTCAGAAGAATCACCCCTAGTATGCTTGTGAGAGCGTGAGGCTTGTGGAGAAGAGGAGCGGGACCCTCCAGAGGGCCCGCAGGGCAGACCTCTTCACCACGTCACGGGAGGCCTCAGCCACCGAAAGGGAGACTTGAGTCAAGTCAGCCATACACTGGGATAGGAAAAAACCCAGGCTGGAGGGGCGGCCGAATCCACCGGAACTGTAACATCCGGGGGAGCTAGGGGGTCTGGGGGAGCAGGCAGAGCCAGTGGGCTCAGCAGAACCAGGCATTTTGGAATTACATGTCATACAGACAAAATAGGAGATTAAGAGTCCAGTTGTCTGTTTAGAGGGAGGAACAGATTTGTGTCCCCTGTGGCAGTAACGTTTTAACCACAACACTTGTAACACTCCGTCCCTGCTGTGAGGAAACTCCGCTCTATCAGAGAGGAGAACAGGCTAGCCAATAGCCGGAGAGGGGCGTTCCTGGAGCAAGCGCACTGTCTAATTGGCCCCTGCCACTTGCATCGCGCGCACAGCTCTGATTGGAGAGCGATTCGCACCTCCAGTAAGCTCCGGCGGCCCTGTGGGCGGAGCTATAACGCCCCGGCCGCCGAGAAGAACCATAGAAATGGCGCCCGCTCCTTGCCCCGAGCGCACATGTCAGCCGCATAGTAAGCTCCGCGGCTATCAGACTCATAGTATAACACACACATGTGCATAATAATAAAGTAAACCATTCATTCCCAATATGCCATTGCTCGCCCCTTTTTTAGAATAAAAGATAGAGCCCCCAACACAGGCCAGCCCCTTGGACCCTGAAAGGTGGGCCAAAAAATGAGAGGTTGCAAGTCAGCACCTAAAGGGAGAAGAAGATATACTCACCTCAGTCAGAAGAACTTACCTAATGGAGTCTTCTGTGAGGTCTTCAGTCAGCTTTCTGTTACCTGCATCACGCCGAGCTACCATGTGCGAGCGAGGCGAGCAGGGCATAAGGGGACCCGGACCCATGAGGTACAACCCCAGGCGCTGACCGTTGGCGAGAGGGGGTTAATAGCGCATATACGCAATGTCTGTGCACCCTCAATCGCAATGGGGAAACAGTGAGCCGCAGTTCCTGAGTCCCCACCTGAAAACATGAAAAAACTAAATAAAAAACTAACACATTCCTTAACTAGGAAAATACTAACACAGAAGACCTGGTCTGGAGAATTCCAGACCATGTCCACCTCCTTAAGACACTAAGCTAAAACTGATTAGCTCAGGGCCTGGAGGTGGGTATGTCCTGCTGGGAGGTGCCGACTTCTTTGTTGCCATAGTGTCATACCTCCTAGAGACAGCAGAATACACCCACGGTCTGTGTCCCCCAATGGAGCCGATAGAGAAAAATAGTTTTCCAACGGAGTACCCCTTTAATAGAACAGGTCGAAATCCCTAATATTTTATGGATTTGGCAATTTCATCCATACAGAGCAATAATATACCTGAAATTAAGCATCTATGCAATCGCCATAGAACAACTCTAGAAGTAGAATGGATTGCACCGAAGAGCTTCATGTTTCAGAATGTTTGCTGCGGGTAACTGCACTTTTTCCCTTATTTGCTACTTTCCATAAAAATCCCTCCCGGACCACCTCAGTGTATTTATAATAAGTAACAAATCATATTATAAATGTTCTGCAGCAGAATGTAAAATTAATGAAGTAACCACATTGGTTGCTGTGGGTATTTCCACAGTTCAGAGATTTTCCATACAGATATTGGGGGAGAGAAAACTTAGCCTGTGCCAAAAAATTAGGGAAATTTGCATGCTTAACCCCTTCCCGCTATTGGACGTATGCATACGTCCAGGCGAATTACACGTTCGCGCAAATGGACGTATGCATACGTCCAAGCGATCTCCTGCTCTGCCGCGGGCAGCGCAGGAGATCGCGGGTGGGACTCAGCTGTCAATCACAGCCGGAGTCCCACCGCAGCTGCCGGGGCCGCGATCGCGCCGGTCCCGGCAGCATTAACCCCATAGATGCCGTGATCAGTCTGATCACGGCATCTATGGTGTTTGCAGGGGGAGCGCTCTCCCCCTGCCCATCAATCGCGGCGCCGCGATAAAATAAGGGGGATCGGGGGTGTCCAAGACACCCTCGATCCCCCTTGAAGAGATAGGAGTGAGGTGGCAGGGTTGCCACCCCTCCTATCCCTGCTATTGATCGGCGGAGCGTCCGACCAATAGCAGACTGGGGGCGGGGGGGTTAAAGTTCAGTTCCCCGCGCTATGCCCGCCCATCGGTGTCCGGGCACAGCGGGGGGAACCGTGTAGTAGCGGCGGCGGCGGCGGCGATCACTTACCCGGCGGCGGCGGCGGCTGTGATCACGGCGGCGGTGGAGGTGAGTATGGCGCCGCGTGTCCATAGTCTGTTGCCTAGCAACATCTGCAGGGCGACAGTTTAGAGAGTGGTCTCTAAACTGTCGCCCTCCAGATGTTGCAAAACTACAACTCCCACCATGCCTTGACAGCTGTTTGCTGTGTTGGCATGCTGGGAGTTGTAGTTTTGCAAGATTTAGAGGGGTTCAGGCTGGAGATCACTGACAGTGGTCTCTAAACTGTAGCCCTCCAGATATTACAAAACTACAACTCCCAGCATGCTCAGACAGCAGTTTGCTGTCTTAGCATGCTGAGATTTGTAGTTTTGCAACATCTGGAGGGCCACAGTTTAGAGACCACTGTCAGTGATCTCCAGCCTGAACCCCTCTAAATCTTGCAAAACTACAACTCCCAGCATTCAGGAACAGCAAATGGCTGTCTCGGCATGCTGGGAGTTGTACTTGCGTGCATCCAGCTGTTGCATAACTACATCTCCCAGCATTCTCTTTGGCAATCAGTACATGCTGAGAGTTGTAGTTCTGCCACAGCTGGAGGCACACTGGTTGGGAAATACCGAGTTAGGTAATAGGTTCTATTACCTAACTCAGTATTTTCCAACCAGTGTGCCTCCAGCTGTTGCAAAACTACAACTCCCAGCATGCACGTTCTGTCAGTGCATGCTGGGAGTTGTAGTTTTGCCCCCCCCCCCCCCATGTGAATGTACAGGTTACATTCACACTGGCGGCGGATTACAGTGAATTCCCTGCTTCAGGTTTGAGCTGCAGCAGCCGCAGCTCAAACTCCTAGCGGGAGACTCAGTGTAATCCGCCGTCAGTGTGAATGTAACCTAAAAACACTACACTACGCTAACACAAAATAAAGAGTAAAACACTACATATACACACGTACACTGCCCCCCCCCACACCACCACCCCTTCCCCCCCAATAAAAATGAAAAACGTATCCTACAGCAGTGTTTCCAAAACGGAGCCTCCAGCTGTTGTAAAACAAAAACTCCCAGCATTTCCGGACAGCCATTGACTGTCCAAGCATGCTGGGAGTTTAGCAACAGCTGGAGGCACCCTGTTTGAGAATCACTGGTGTAAAATACCCCTATGTCCACCCCTATGCAAATCCCTAATTTAGGCCTCAAATGTGCATGGTGCTCTCACTTCGGAGCCCTGGCGTATTTCAAGGCAACAGTTTAGGGCCACATATGGGGTATCGCCGTACTCGGGAGAAATTGCCTAACAAATTTTGGGGGGCTTTTTCTCCTTTTACCCCTTATGAAAAGGTAAAGTTGGGGTCTGCACCAGCATGTTAGTGTAAAAATAAACATTTTTGTACACTAACATACTGGTGTTGCCCCATACTTTAAAATTTCACAAGCGGTAAAAGAAAAAAAGCCTCCAAAATTTGTAACGCATTTTCTCCCGACTACGGAGATACCCCATATGTGGGCACAAAGTGTTCTGGGGACGCACAACAAGGCTCAGAAGGGAGAGCGCACCATGTAAATTTGAGGTCTAAATTGGTGATTTACACAGGGGTGGCTGATTTTACAACGGTTCTGACATAAGTGCAAAACAATAAATACCCACATATGACCCCATTTTGGAAACTACACCCCTCACGGAATGTAATAAGGGGTACAGTGAGCATTTACGCCCCACAGGTGTCTGACAGATCTTTGAAACAGGGGTCTGTGAAAATGAAAAATAAAATTTTTAATTTACACAGCCCACTGTTCCAAAGATCCGTCAAATGCCAGTGGGGTGTAAATTCTCCCTGCACCCCTTATTACCTTCCGTGAGGGGTGTAGTTTTAAAAATGGGGTCACATGTGGGGGGTCCACTGTTCTGGCACCACGGGGGGCTTTGGAAATGCACATGGCCAAATTCTCTCTCCAAAAGCTCAATGATGCTCCTTCTCTTCTGAGCATTGTAGTTCGCCCCCAGTGCACTTCACGTCCACTTATTGGGTATTTCCATACTCAGAAGAGATGGGGTTACAAATTTTGGGGGGTATTTTCTGCTATTATCCCTTGTAAAAATGTAAAATTTGGGGGAAAACAAGCATTTTAGTGTAAAAAAAATATATATTTTTTTACATATGCAAAAGTCGTGAAACACCTGTGGGGTATTAAGGTTCACTTTACCCCTTGTTACGTTCCCCAAGGGGTCTAGTTTCCAAAATGGTATGCCATGTGTTTTATTTTTTCTGTCCTGGCACCATAGGTGCTTCCTAAATGCGGCATGCCCCCAGAGCAAAATTTGCTTCCAAAAAGCCAAATGTGACTCCTTCTCTTCTGAGACCTGTAGTGCGCCAGCAGAGCACTTTTCATCCCCATATTGGGTGTCTTCTGAATCGGGAGAAATTGGGCTTCAAATGTTGGGGGGTATTTTCTGCTATTACCTTTTTAAAAAATGTTAAATTTTTGCTAAACCAAGCATTTTTGGTAAAAAAAAAATTATTTTTTTTACATATGCAAAAGTCGTGAAACACCTGTGGGGTATTAAGGTTCACTTTATCCCTTGTTACGTTCCTCAAGGAGTCTAGTTTCCAAAATGGTATGCCATGTCGTTTTTTTTTGCTGTCCTGGCACCATAGGGGCTTCCTAAATGCGACATGCCCCCCGAGCAAAATTTGCTCTCAAAAAGCCAAATATGACTCCTACTCTTCTGAGCATTGTAGTTCGCCCGTAATGCACTTCAGGTCAACTTATGGGGTACCTCCATACTCAGAAGAGATGGGGTTACAAATTTTGGGGGGTATTTTCTGCTATTAACCCTTGCAAAAATGTGAAATTTGGGGGGAAACACACATTTTAGTGAAAATTTTTTTTTTTTTTTTACATATGCAAAAGTCATGAAACACCTGTGGGGTATTAAGGCTCACTTAATTCCTTTTTACGTTCCTCAAGGGGTCTAGTTTCCAAAATGGTATGCCATGTTTTTTTTATTTGCTGTTTTGGCACCATAGGGGCTTCCTAAATGCAACATGCCCCCAAAAAACCATTTCAGAAAAACGTACTCTCCAAAATCCCCTTGTCGCTCCTTCGCTTCTGAGCCCTCTACTGCGCCCGCCGAACAATTAACATAGACATATGAGGTATGTGCTTACTCGAGAGAAATTGGGCTACAAATTCAAGTATAAATTTTATCCTTTTACCCCTTGTAAAAATTCAAAAATTGGGTCTACAAGAACATGCAAGTGTAAAAAATGAAGATTTTGAATTTTCTCCTTCACTTTGCTGCTTTTCCTGTGAAACACCTAAAGGGTTAAAACACTTACTGAATGTCATTTTGAATACTTTGGGGGTGCAGTTTTTGTAATGGGGTCATTTATGGGGTATTTCTAATATGAAGACCCTTCAAATCCACTTCAAACCTGAACTGGTCCATGAAAAATAGCGAGTTTGAAAATTTTGTGAAAAATTGTAAATTTGCTGCTGAACTTTGAAGCCCTCTGGTGTCTTCCAAAAGTAAAAACATGTCAATTTTATGATGAAAATATAAAGTAGACATATTGTATATGTGAATCCAAAAAAAATAATATTTGAAATATCCATTTTCCTTACAAACAGAGAGCTTCAAAGGTAGAAAAATGCAAAATTTTCAATTTTTTCATCAAATTTTGGGATTTTTCACCAAGAAAGGATGCAAGTTACCACAAAAATTTACCACTATGTTAAAGTAGAATATGTCACGAAAAAACAATCTCGGAATCAGATTGATAAGTAAAAGCATTCCAGAGTTATTAATGTTTAAAGTGACAGTGGTCAGATGTGCAAAAAAGGGCTGCGTCCTAGAGGTGAAAATGGGCTGTGTCCTTAAGGGGTTAAAGGACTATTCCGGGATTTTTTATTTTATTTGATTATGCTACAGGGGCTGTAAAGTTAGTGTAGTACATAATATAGTGTCTGTACCTGTGTGGGACGGTTTTCTCACAATTCTTCTGTGATTTTCACCCCACTATTTATTCTTACTAGCATACAAAATGACTGTTGTCTCAGATTTTTCCCAGCTTGCAATGCGGCCGAGACCTGATTCACTAGTCAGCTGATGACAGGGAGCCTGTCTGCTTCAATGGGTGGAGGGATCAATCTGCAACTAATGCAACAGCTTGATGCACACTGATTGAAAACCACAGGTCTGCAGCTCAATTATGTTTCAATGGGTGGGGTGGCTGATGTGTGGGAAGGAGGAAAATAGAACTGTGGGATTTGTAGTCAAAAAAAGAAAAGTCAAACAGGAAATACAAGTTCACAAAAAGCTAGCCACAGTGTTATGGTAATAGTAATTTAGCCCCAAGACAAGTGCAGATCCTTCCTAAGTATGTCCATTACTGTCTGCCAGGTACGTACTAAAATCACCTTATGGTGAATAACCCCTTTAAATTACAAATTTTGTTGCACATTTTTGGTGTAAAACTAAGCCAACCAACAAATGGTTCAAATCTAGACTTCACAGTATAAAGATACACCAGATTTATCAAATCAAACAGCCTGAGTCACGGTGATAAATCTGGTGCATCATTAAAGGGAATGTATTTCCTAGATTTGTTTTACTGATCAGAGCCAGATATTTTCTGACTGCAATAATAATAATAGTAATAAGAATTAAAAAAAATAAAATCTGTACACACACACACACACACACACACATTATTATGGGGGCAGCCACCTAGCCTGAGTTTTTTAACACAATCTAGAGATATTCTTTACAGCAAGCCCCCATAGACATAGGTAACAATAGACTGAAGCTGTCCCATTCACATGAATAGGAAAGGTTTCTGGACATGCTCTGTGATTTTTTTCAAATGTAATTTCACAGGGAAGTGGAGGGTGAGCTACACGCCACTACCCTCCCACTGCACCGCTAGTAAACCTGTGGATCTACATCCTAGGAATCTGATGGAAGTACGGCTTTTTATACAATACAGCATGAGGGCTACAATATGGTGAGTGCAATGCGTTCTTGTATTCTACTAGTCTAATGCATTTATTGATACTACTTAGTGCAGTAGCACCGCCGGCAATGGTCTAGTGACTATCTGTAGCGTGGTTACGGATAAGCAAGTTTAACCCTAGCTGTGCTGAGGTGCTGACTCTGTTTGACTTACATTGTCTAAGAACTAGACTGTTTGCATCTACCGTATCTCCCTAGTGTATAAAATGAAATACATTAAAGGAGGTATTCAGGAAAAAACTTTTTTTTTTTATATCAACCGACTCCAGAAAGTTAAACAGATATGTAAATTACTTCTATTAAAAAATCTTAATCCTTCCAATAATTATCAGCTGCTGAAGTTGAGTTGTTCTTTTCTGTCTGACAACAGTGCTCTCTGCTGACATCTCTGCTTGTCTCGAGAGCTGCACAGAATAGAAGAGGTTTGCTAAGGGGATTTGCTTCTACTCTGGACAGTTCCCGAGACAGGTGTCATCAGAGAGCACTTAGACAAAAGAAAAACTCAACTTCAGCAGCTCATAAGTACTGAAAGGATTAAAGGGGTTATCCAGGAAAAAACTTTTTTTTCATACATCAACTGGCTCTAGAAAGTTAAACAGATTTGTAAATTACTTCTATTAAAAAATCTTAATCCTTTCAGTACTTATGAGCTTCTGAAGTTAAGGTTGTTCTTTTCTGTCTAAGTGCTCTCTGATGACACGTGTCTCGGGAACCGCCCAGTTTAGAAGCAAATCCCCATAGCAAACCTCTTCTAAACTGGTGTCAACAGAGAGCACTTAGACAGAAAAGAACAACCTTAACTTCAGAAGCTCATAAGTACTGAAAGGATTAAGATTTTTTTAATAGAAGTAATTTACAAATCTGTTTAACTTTCTAGAGCCAGTTGATAGATAAAAAAAAAAAAGTTTTTTCCTGGATAACCCCTATAACCTCTTAAGGACGGAGACCATTTTCACCTCTAGGACGAAGCCCTTTTTTGCAAATCTGACCACTGTCACTTTAAACATTAATAACTCTGGAATGCTTTTACTTATCATTCTGATTCTGAGATTGTTTTTTCGTGACATATTCTACTATAACATGGTGGTAAATTTTTGTGGTAACTTGCATCCTTTCTTGGTGAAAAATCCCCAAATTTGATGAAAAAATTTAAAATGTTTGCATTTTTCTAACTTTGAAGCTCTCTGCTTGTAAGGAAAATGGATATACCAAATCATTTTTTTGGGATTCACATATACAATATGTCTACTTTATGATTGCATCATAAACTTGACAAGTTTTTACTTTTGGAAGACACCAGAGGGCTTGAAAGTTCAGCAGCAATTTTCCAATTTTTCACAAGATTTTCAAACTCACAATTTTTCAGGGACCAGTTCAGGTTTGAAGTGGATTTGAAGGGTCTTCATATTAGAAATACCCCATAAATGACCCCATTATAAAAACTGCACCCCCAAAGTATTCAAAATGACTTTCAGTAAATGTTTTAACCCTTTAGGTGTTTCACAGGAAAAGCAGCAAAGTGAAGGAGAAAATTCAAAATCTTCAATTTTTACACTCGCATGTTCTTGTAGACCCAATTTTAGAATTTTTACAAGGGGTAAAAGGAGAAAATGTATACTTGTATGCGTAACCCAATTTCTCTCGAGTAAGGACATACCTCATATGTCTATGTAAAGTGTTCAGCGGGCGCAGTAGAGGGCTCAGAAGGGAAGGAGCGACAAGGGGATTTTAGAAAGTACATTTTTCTGAAATGGTTTTTGGGGGGCATGTCGCATTTAGGAAGCCCCTATGGTGCCAGAACAGCAAAAAAAAACAAAACACATGGCATACCATTTTGGAAACTAGACCCCTTGAGGAACGTAACAAGGGATAAAGTGAGCCTTAATACCCCACAGGTGTTTCACGACTTTTGGATATGTAAAAAATATATATTTTTTTTCACTAAAATGTGTGTTTCCCCCCAAATTTCACATTTTTGCAAGGCGGGCGAACATACAATTTTGGAAACTAGACCCCTCACAGAATGTAATGAGGGGTACAGTGAGCATTTACCCCCCACTGGTGTCTGACAGATCTTTGGAACAGTGGGCTGTGCAAAATTTTTCATTTTCACGGACCACTGTTCCAAACATCTGTCAGACACCTGTGGGGTGTAAATTCTCACTGAACCCCTTATTACATTCCATGAGGGGTGTAGTTTCCAAAATGGGGTCACATGAGGGTGTGTTTTTTTTTTTGCGTTTGTCAGAACCGCTGTAACAATCAGCCACCTCTGTGCAAATCACCTCAAATGTACATGGCGCACTCTCCCTTCTGGGCCTTGTTGTGCGCCCCCAGAGCACTTTGCGCCCACATATGGGGTATCTCCGTACTCAGGAGAAATTGTGTTACCAATTTTCCCTCATACCTCTTGTGAAAAAAAGTATAGGGCAACACCAGCATGTTAGTGTAAAAAAAAAAATAAACATTTTTACACTAACATGCTGGTGTAGACCCCAACTGTTCCTTTTCATAAGGGGTAAAAGGAGAAAAGGCCCCCCAAAATTTGTTAGGCAATTTCTCCCGAGTACGGCGATACCCCATATGTGACCCTATTCTGTTACCTTGAAATACGACAGGGCTCCAAAGTGAGAGCGCCATGCGCATTTGAGGCCTGAATTAGGGACTTGCATTGGGGTGGACATAGGGGTATTCTACGCCAGTGATTCCCAAACAGGGTGCCTCCAGCTGTTGCTAAAATCCCAGCATGCTTGGACAGTCAATTGCTGTCCAGAAATGCTGGGAATTTTTGTTTTGCAACAGCTGGAGGCTCCATCTTAGAAACACTGCCGTACAATACGTTTTTCATTTTTATTGGGGAGGGGGGTGGTAGGGGGGACAGTGTACATGTGTATATGTAGTGTTTTACTCTTTATTTTATGTTAGTGTAGTGTAGTGTAGTGTTTTTAGGTTACATTCACACTGGCGGCAGATTACACTGAGTCTCCCGCTAGGAGTTTGAGCTGCGGCAGAAAATTTGCTGCAGCTCAAATTTGTAGCGGGGAACTCACTGTAATCTGCCGCCAGTGTGAATGTAGCCTGTACATTCAAATGGGAGGGGGGTCAAAACTACAACTCCCAGCATGCACTGACAGACCATGCATGCTGGGAGTTGTAGTTTTGCAACAGCTGGAGGCACACTGGCTGGAAAACCTTGAGTTAGGTTCTATGACCTAACTCAGTATTTTCCAACCAGTGTGCCTCCAGCTGTTGCAAAACTACAACTCCCAGCATGTACTGCTTGCGGAAGGGCATGCTGGGAGATGTAGTTATGCAATGGCTTGAGGCATGCAAGTACAACTCCCAGCATGCCAAGACAGCCTTATGCTGTTCCTGAATGCTGGGAGTTGTAGTTTTGCAAGATTTAGAGGGGTTCAGGTTGTAAATCACTGTCCAGTGATCACAAAACTGTGGCCCTCCAGATGTTCCAAAACTACAACTTGCAGCATGCCCAGACAGCAAACTGCTGTCTGGGCATGCTGAGAGTTGTAGTTTTGCAACATCTGGAGGGCTACAGTTTGAGACCACTTAGTGATCTACAACCTGAACCCCTCTAAATATTGCAAAACTACAAGTCCCAGCATGCCCACACAGCAAACAGCTGTCTGGGCATACTGGGAGTTGTAGTTTTGCAACATCTGGAGGGCCACGGTTTAGAGACCACTGTAAACTGTGGCCCTCCGGATGTTGCTAGGCAACAACTCATCTAGCAGGACCCGGAAGTATTGCTGCCGCCGCACGTGGGGGAGGATCGCGCTCGGGGAGCCGGTATCCAGGTAAGGGACCTTCGGCGCCGACCTTCCCTGGACGGTTCCCCCGTTTTGCCTGGACACCGATAGGTGGGCAAAGCGGGGGAACCGAACTTTAACCCCCCCCCTCCAGGTCTGCTATCAGTCGGTCGCTCGGCCGACCAAAAGCAGGGATAGGAGGGGTGGCACCCCTGCCACCAAACTCCTATCCCTTCAGGGGGATCGAGGGTGTCTCGGACACCCCCGATCCCTCTTATTTCCCGGGTCACAGTGACCCGTATGACCCGGAATCGCGCAGATCGCAGGTCTGAATTGACCTGCGATTTGCGCGCATCGCGGTCATGGGGGGGGGGGGGGGTCTCAGGACCCCCCTCGGCGATGTGCCAGGATGCCTGCTGTTAGATAACAGCAGTCATCTCGGCCCGATCACCGCTACCGGTGACGCGGCGCTCTTGGAACCCCGCGACGCACATGTACGTCGCAGCGCGCCAAGTGACACTTCGCGGCGCCGTACTTGTACGTCGCTCGTCGTGAAGGGGTTAAGTAAGACAATTACATTCTAAGAGCAGACATACAAATTGCATATTATATGATTGCAAACATTTTAATCCCACCAAATCTTGGGGAAATATAAGCCCCCTGGTCAATTTGGGAATGCTGTAAAACATAGAAATTCCTCATTTAATACAGATTGGTAAAACCCCCCACTACTTTTTAGTCCAGACCATTGGACTGTCCTGTGAAGAACTGGGCTTGTTAAACAGTATGGAGAAGTGAAAAAGAATTGCACTTTGTCACTTACTTGTTTCCTAGTTTCTTGCACCGCTCCATCATTTCAGTCAGTAGAGACTGTCAAGTGATTAAGAAGAATATTACTCAGAGCTCCAGGACCTTAGCGCTTATATATATATATATATATATATATATACACATACATATTATATATATATATATATATATATATATATATATATATATATATATATATATATACATACACACAAAATTATTAACCAAAATGGAACCTCTAAAACATAGCTTTTAATGTGTCACACACAGTTACAAAAAGTGATATATAAAAAAATTGTACAAATAATTCCGTCATCATACGGCCCAACATCCAAGATATTAGTTTATAACCGCACACATCCAATATTAATTGGATCCAAAAAATGTGTACCATTCATCTAATGTCTAAGAAAAGTTGGTAACGCACACACATGTTACCGTCTTTTCAGAGACATTAGACGAATGGTACAAATTTTTGGGAAACAATTAATATTGAGGATATTAAGGACTGTGCGGTTATAAACCAATATCTTGGATGTTGGACCGTATGACGACGGAATTTTTACTACAATCACTTTTTGTAACTGTGTGTATTTTTAAAGACACATTAAAAGCTGTGTTTTAGAGGTTCCCTATTGGTTAATAATTTTTTGTATCTATTTTGGGAGACCTAACCATATATCCCTTGAAGAATTCGGTGGGTGTATATATATATATATATAACTATTATACAGCAAACAGTAAAAGTCTGATCTTGACTTATTACAGATAGATAGATAGAAATTTGGGAAAGCAGTAATTCTAGCTGTGTTTCCCAACCAGGGTGCCTCCAGCTGTTCCAAAACTACAACTTCCAGCATGCCCGGACAGCATTTGGCTGTCCGGGCATGCTGGGAGTTGTAGTTTAGCAACAGCTGGGGGCACCCTGGTTGGGAAACACTGTTCTAGCTATTGATAACCCGTGTAGAAGCTGAAGTCATAGACACACTGGTTGCCACCTGGTTTTCACATATTTAAATTTATTTTCTTCTTTTTTTTATCAGAGGATAAACTTCTTCTTACCTGGCATGTATTGATTTAAAATTGAAAAAAAAAACATTGAATATATGGCAAAATATAGAAGAATTACTATGGAAAATACAGTTTTGTCATAATGTTAAAGGGTCGTTCCCATCTTATGGGCATGGTATGTCCATAGGATACTCCATAAATGTCTGACAGGTGCAGGTCCCACCTCTGGAACCCCAACTACCTTTAAAACAAAGCCCTCTCTACCCAGTCCCGTCAGAATGCAGTGGTCAGAGATGTCAGGGATTATGGAACAGTCAAACAAGCAGTTTTGCACCATTTCATAAATGTGAATGGGAGTTACAGACACTTCCAGTAAATGTTGCTTCTGTAATCCTGGCTACCTGTGGACCCCACATTCTGATATGAATACCTCTTTATGGTCTATTCACACGTACAGTATTCTGTGCGGATTTTCTGCTGCAGATTTCAATGGAAACTGAACACAGCTTGAAATCCTGGGCATCAAATCTGCGCAGAATACTGTACGTGTGAATAGCCCCTTAAACTGCCTCAGAAAAGCGTTCTCCTATATTCAATCTTGTTTATGGAAATTCAACAAAAAAACCAATCCGACACTTACATCTGGAGCACGATAAGCAATGCAACGCAACATCCAGTCTATGGCAGGAGAATACAGGGTGAGGTAAATGGGAATCTCCACAGCTTGTACCGCCAGCTGGTTCTGTACTGTGTCACTGTGAATCTGAACACAATACTGTAATCTTAGTATGAGCTATAACTTTATGGCGATATTAAACATTACACCAAATCTATATTTCTTAGCACCGCATTTACAGACACTGAAACACTGACTATAAAGCTGTATTTCTTACTTGTTTAAAGGTGAGCAGGAAATCAAAAAAGTTCTGGTTGAGATTCTCCTTGATGTGAGGAGCCACTTCCATACCAACCTATAACACATCAAAACATGGCACCTACATGTGTCTAAAATATGGTTACAATATATGTATTACTGTATGCATGCACTACCGGTAATTACAGCTATCCGTACCCTGCACAGGTAAGCTCGAGCATATACAGACACCAGGGGATCTCCAATGCCTTTGATCATGGATGTCAGCCGGGGAAGAGACTCAGATATCCCACTGTAATAGAGACAGATTCCATAACTTTACTTTATATCTGAATACTAACACAGAGAGCAGTCCTTTGTCTTCACTGCAGACATTCATAGAACATGCAATAGTACTATGTACAAAAAACGGTCCTCACAAATAGGTCTTGAAACTAGGACACTTTGGGGGAAATTTATCAAAACCTGTGAGGATGAAAAGTTGCTGAGTTGCCCATAGCAACCAATCAGATCGCTTCTTTCATTTTTGAAAAGTCTTCTGAAAAATGAAAGATGCGATCTGATTGGTTGCTATGGGCAACTCAGCAACTTTTCCTCTGGACAGGTTTTGATAAATCTCCCCCTTTGTCTTTTTGTTATATAAAGTGATGTAAAATGTAGTTTTAAGAGAGGTGCCGACTTATACATCACCGGTAACGATTAGGAAATACAAGGCAATGCCAACTGGAGGTAATTCACTGACAAATAAGGCACAAATGGCTTACAGCACTTTCAAAATATGCCCTGGGGTGCTGTGTAGCTGACATGGTTGAGTGTATGCTAACATTAATCTTTTTTGGTACTACAGTCCAAAGCATCACTGTCATTTGAATACATTTTGACATGTTGTTCAGGCATATTAAAAGTTTAGATTGCACCAGGTCTCAGTCCTGAGCTGGGTGACGTGCACAGCAGCAGGCGCCTTACTCCCCGGCTGTCACGCAAACCTGACCCTTTCACTGCATTATTCTATGTAGTAAAAAGGTCAGACACAGCAGCCAGCCTGGGAGAAAAAGTGCTACAGCACACTTTATAGGGTTATAACTCGAAATTGAGAGCTGATTTCAGGACTGAGACCCGGTGCGATCTAAACTTTTGTCAACTTGTCAAATGTTTATTTAAATGATAGTGACACTTTTAAGTAACTCTGCCACATCACAGGTGTAGACAGGTGTCTAGGAGGGGGTCTAGGATAAGCCGTCAGTATTTGACTTAAGGGTTTGACTGGGGAACCCTCATTCACTTGCATTTGAGTCATGAATGAGTACAGTGGTGTTATCATTGGATCAATTACACATTGATGGTAGGTCCTGGGAATGCCCCACCAATATTTAAACACTCACACAAAAAAATTGTATACAGAAAAATCCTGCACCCCATCACAATGAGCTAATGAACTTACATTTTAGAGAGAAATTTGTTACATTTTAGAATGGCCGCCTCTACGTAACTGGATAGGAGAAAGGTTAAGGATATTGCAAAAAAAAAAAATTTATAATAATAAAAAGATTAGTACACAAACACTTAGGGTGCATGCACACCACATTTTCACTGTACAGGTGCCGGATCCGGCTGGGGAAGGTAAAACCGTGCACTCCCGTACCCCGACACCGGCTGGGGTACCGGAGCGCACGATTTTACCCTCCTCCAGCCGGATCCGGCACCCGCACAGTGAAAACGTTGTGTGCATGCACCACCATTTATCAATAGAAACAGAAACTACAAGGCTCAAGATAAATAAAAGGTGTTATTCTAAAAATAAATAAAGGGATTATCCCAATATTGAACGTTATCTTCACATGCTCAGCAATCACTCCATTGACTATCCACATGGCTTCCAAAGATTTACCAATTCAGCATTCAGCAACGTTGCCTTAGCACATTGAAGTCCAAAAGAGAATAAATGGATCGATGGCTACCGCTCCATTCACCCACAGGACAACTGACCTCTTTTTTTTGTTATTAGTGGGGGTTTCAGCAGGAAGACCCCTAGCCGATTACCTAGTTACTCTCTTATCCTGTGGATGGGGGATTATTTTTAATCTTGTGAAAAAAAAAATTCTAGCCCTAAGTAAGAGTTACATTTTGTACATGCGACAGCTGCTACACTAAGCATGAAATATGCTGTAAATGACTATAATTTTCTATACTCTGCCTGGTACTTAATAAATAAAACATACATATGAAATCATTTAAAAGAACATTAAACTTTGAAAAAAAAAAAAGAGAAAAGTAAACACCTGTCAATTACTGTGGGTGCGTGAGATGGGGGGCAGGACTCAATTTCAGAGTCCTGACATTTAACCAGCTTTTAACTGAAAAATCCTGAACTTGGATTATAAAAAAGAATTCCATGACTCTACTTGTTGATGGCCTGGTGTTACTACAGAGTCCTAATTAAAAGTAGAGCAAATAGAGCATAGCCTGCAATGTTTTCTTATTCTTATAAAGGATACAATCTTGGAACAAGTTCCCGGATGGACGCAATCTTGAAAAACCAATTCAAACAAGTCTCCTTGGCTGTATCATTTACATTATCTGGGGTAAAATTAGCTGCAAATATTTTTAAGGAAGATATAATAACAAGTCATAAGTAAAGTAAAAGAAGTATCAATGCAAAGTGTCTGTAACTATAAATAATACCAAAACAACTTGAAAAACAAATGTATCATTATAATATGTAAACTGCACAACATTACATTGTAAGTAGCACAGTGTATCCATCAGGAAGTTTCAGAGGGCTCTGCTATACAGTCCATCTCTTTAGCAGTACCCTGAACCTGAAAATGTAGGCCGACCACCTAGGCAAATTTAAAGGAGTTGTGTAATATGCATAATCACTCATAATATGCCACTTTAAGTAGGCTGGGCTGCAACGCCAGGCATAGCCCATAATGGTGCCAATCAGATACAACCCAATAACCTGTCAAGGTGGTGTAGACCTGCACATCTCTGCATGCAAAGGACAGAGCAAGAAGAGCAATTAGCCAATAAAACTCCCATACATTTTAAAAAAAAAGAAAAAGAAAAGATTAATAACATGACGTACCAGGCCAAGTGGTTCTATTATCCATACACATAGACAGTATACGCTCATAGACCAGTTTTCCTGTAAAACAAATTGTAACTATCAAACATAAACATCATAGATTGGTCCTATGTAAAACCCACCCGCGGATTCATTGAGCGGCACACGCCTAAACTAACCACTGAACTGCTGCGGAGATCAGAGCCACTTATTCTTTTCCTCTCTCCTGCACATAGCAGTACCGTATGTAAGTCCTGCCCCCAGTTCCTTTGCTACATCTTAGCTTGTTACTAGTCATAGAATTATCCTAACAGGCCTTGGAAGCAGAGCTTAGACACCAAGTGGCAAAGACTAGATTTTTTTCTCTGGAGGAAGGAGTTTGGTAAATAAAAGTAATTTGAAAACAAGTCAGGAATCACAAAAACTATCAAAATGGAGTGGAGTTTTTGAAACAAAACTATTTAAATCCTCAGAAATTTAAAGGGGTATTCCAGGCCAAAACTTTTTTTTATATATCAACTGGCTCCGGAAAGTATAACAGATTTGTAAATTACTTCTATTAAAAAATCTTAATCCTTCCAAGTTATTAGCTTCTGAAGTTGAGTTGTTTTTTTCTGTCTAACTGCTCTCTGATGACTCACGTCCCGGGAGCTGTGCAGTTCCTATGGGGATATTCTCCCATCATGCACAGCTCCAGGGACATGACATCATCATTGAGCAGTTAGTCAGAAAACTTCAGAAGCTAATAACTATTGGAAGGATTAAGATTTTTTTAATAGAAGTAATTTACAAATCTGTTTAACTTTCCGGAGCCAGTTGATATATATATAAAAAAGATTTCGCCTGGAATACCCCTTTAAATATCAGGCCTGCTTACATCCAGGGGCTAAAAACCTGTCCAGATCATGACATTTTAACCTCTGTGGGGGTCCCCGCAATCACAAAGTGATGGCATATTCCAGAAATAAGCCAAAATTGTACCCTTTTAACCCCTTAAGGACTAGGGATTGACTGATATCGATTTTTTAGGGCCGATGCCGATAATCTGTGACCTTTCAGGCCGATGGCAGATAACTTATACCGATATTCCAGTATAAGTTATGGGCTATTTCCCCCCAACCACAGCCCCCCCAACCCCCCACCCGGCCCCGCAGAAGCCACTGCAGATCAATGAGTTAAAGCGGGGGCTTTAAATAAATGAACTGCAGCGGCTTTTGCGGGGCCAGAGACCGCCGCCCTCTTCTCTCCCCCTGCCTGTCCTGGGGTCCTCCCTAGTCCAACCACCACCGCTGCCGAATTGCCTCCCCCATCCCCAGTTTTATAATTACCTGTTCCCGGGACCCACGCTACTTCTGGCTCCGGCGGCGTCCTGAGCTGTCACTGTGCGCGCTGACGGTGACGTCACTCGTAATTGTGCAGCGCAGCATGCAGGAAGCCGCAGGAGCCAGAAGCAGCGCGGACCCCGGGAACAGGTAATTATAAAACCGGGGATGGGGGAGGCAATGGGGCAGTGGCGGGGGTCTCTGGCCGGGGAGGCGAGGCGGGGGTGCGATATTGTCCAAAATCGCGATAATCATTCGATCCCTGTTAAGGACTAAGGATCGACCAATATCGAATTTTTAGGGCCGATACAGATAATTTGCGATCTTTCAGGCCGATAGCCAATAACTTATACCGATATTCCGGTATAAGTTATCGGCTATTTCACCAGTCCCCCTCCCTATTAAGGACGGAGCGTATTTCTGTTTTTGCACTTTCGTTTTTTCTTCCTTACATTTTAAAAATCATAACCCTTTCAATTTTGCACCTAATAATCCATATGATGGCTTATTTTTGGCCACTAATTCTACTTTGTGATGACATCAGTCATTTTACCCAAATATCTACAGCGGAAAGGAAGAAAAAAATCATTGTGCGACAAAATGGAAGAATTTTTTTTTTTTACTTTTGGGGGCTTCAGTTTCTATGCAACAAATTTTTCGGTAAAAATGACACCTTATCTTTATTCTGTAGATCCATACGGTTAAAATAATACCCTACATATATAGGTTTGATTTTGTATTACTTCTGAAAAAAATCATAACTACATGCAGGAAAATGTATACGTTTAAAATGGTCCTTTTCTGACCTTATAACTTTTTTTATAAACGTCCATATGCGCTAAGGGGTTAAGGGTACAATAAAATTTGTCTCTGCAGTCCCCTATATCATCATTATATGAAAATGTCATAATATAAAAAGCAAATATGAATAAGGAGATTTTTATGCTTACCGTAAAATCTCTTTCTCAAAGGATCCATTGGGGGACACAGACCATGGGACACAGACCATGGGACACAGACCATGGGACACAGACCATGGTATATGCTGCTGTCTCTAGGAGGCTTGACACTATGGCAACAGAAAAGTCGGCTCCTCTCAGCAGGGTATATCTGCCCACAGGCACCTGAGGTAATCAGTTTTAGTCCCAGAGCAATAGGAGAAGACCGACAGGTCAAGAGAAAAACCACAAACTGTCCGAGCAACCAGAAGAAAAAGGTAACTGAACACACCCTCGGACAGATAACTGAAATATGAACACCAGAAAAAGGGTGGGCGCTGTGTCCCCCAATCGATCCTTTGAGAAAGAGATTTTACGGTAAGCATAAAAATCTCCTTTTCTCTATCGGCTCCATTGGGGGACACAGACCATGGGATGTACCAAAGCCGTCCTTTGGGTGGGTAAGGAAATCAATCAGGTGGATCAGTCAGGTGGATGGCTGGACCTTACGGCCCAGAGGAGCATCAGCTGATGCAAAGGTATGAATCTGGTAGGACCTTGTGAAAGTGTGCAAAGACGGCCACGTGGACGCTTTACAGAACTGCGAGGCCGAAGCCACGTAGCGGAGTGCCCAGGATGCCCCGAAAAACGGGTGGAATGAGCCAAAACCCTGAAGGGTGGGATCTTCCCCTTGCAGCAGTAAGCTTCCGAAATAGCAGAACCGATCCACCGAAAAACCGTAGAAGCAGGTTGTCCTGTACGACGCCCTTCCAGAAAAAAAAAAAGGGAGTCACACTGCCGAAAGGAAAGAGTGACTGAGAGACAAGTCCGAACAGGCCTCACCACAACCAAGTGGTGGAGCAAACGCTCCCAGGGATGAGAAGGGGCCAGACAAAAGGATGGTAGGATGATGTCCTCATTGAGATGAAAAAATCAAAACCATCTCAGGAAAGAAGGACGGACCTGGACGGAAAACAACTTGTCCTGGTATACAACGGAGGTAAGAGAAATAAGGAACGCCACCTTCCGGGAAAGGAGGCGAAGAGAAACGTCCCTGAGAGGTTCAAAAGGGGCACCTCACAGGGCACCTAAGACCAAGTGTAAGTCACAAGGGAAAGAAGGGGACCGATAGGGAGGGGCAGCTTGTGCTACTCCCTGAACCAGGTTCAGACATGATAATTGAACGCCAGAGGACGTTGAAAAAGAATGGAAAGGGCCGAACCTTTGACCCTTAAGGGAGCTGAAAGTCAACCCTTGGGCCAACCCCGACTGGAAAGGGGTCAGGGAAGGAAAACCACGACCGGAGAAAAAGGCTGAGTTTCACACCAATGAGAATAAGACCGCCAGGTATGGTGGTAAATCTTGCAGAGGAAGGCTTGTGTGCCCTCAGCATGGTGTGAACCACTCGGGAAGAGAAACCTCAAAAGGTCCTCAGAACCGCTGTCTCAACCGCCACGCCATCCAAAGCAGAGATGGTAAATAGGGGTGGCACAGAAGACCTGAGATAAGAGGTCTAGACGATAGAGAAGGCGCAGCGTTAAGTCGTTCAGGAGCCTAACCACAACGACGTACCACGCCCGCCAGGGCCAGACTGGGCCACGAGAATGGTGGAAACGCCCTCTGCTGAGAGTTTCCTCACGGCCCCGGAAAGGGAGGAAACAGATAAGGTAGGGCAAAGCCCGACCAAGAGAGAGGAACGCTTCGGTTGTGGCGGGACGAGCAGAGGTCCACGCCTGGAGCGCCCCAGGGGTTGCAGATCACTGCAAGCATCTCCGGATGTGGGGACGACTCGCCTTGGACGACTGAGGACCGGCTGAGAAGACCATATCCTAGAGACACCTGGAATGAAGATAGCTGAGATGGCTGGAAACCTGAGTTCCGCCCAGAAGGGAATTTCTCAAGAAGCAAGCAAACAAAGGATCGCCCTAGGCCCCAACATGTTGAAGGGGAAAAGGGCTTCTCGGGGGACCAAGGCCCCAGACCGGCCGGTCCCTGAAAACACCTCCCCAGCCCGACAGACTGGTAGGGAGGGGCAGGAAGGAGCGCCCCTGAAAAAAAACAGGGGGGGGGAACAAAGCCACCATAGAAGGGACCGACAAGACTGTCGAGAGAGAACGATCTTGCGGTCGAGAGACAATGGAGACCTGTCCCACCGGAAGAGAATCACCAGTTGAAGAGGTCGGTGATGAAACTGGGCAAATGGCACGGCCTCCACGGCCGCCGCTAACCGACCCAGGACATCCATGCAAAAGCGAATGGAAACTGGAGCAGGGTGCCGAAGTCATCGGACTCTTGATAAGAGAGTCAGCCAATTGGTCGGCGGAGTCGAAAGCGAGTGCGGTTGGACTTGTCCCGATTGACCATCCAACTGAAGTGAGACAAGGTCTGAAGGTTGAGATTAAGACTCTCCAGGATCTGGGCCCTGGCTGGAGCTCTGATCAGGAGGTCGTCAAAGTAAGGAATCACGGAAACAACAGTTGTCCGTAAAAGGGCTATCACAGGCGCCAGGACTTTGGTAAAGGTCCACGGAGAAGTGGTCAGACCGAAATGGAGAGCCACAATAGAAAATGACCGTCCGGAACTGCAAAGCGGAGGTACCGCTGATGACCGGGAAACAATGAGATGTGGAGGCATGCATCCTTGATGTCCACCGAGGAACGAGAACTCCCAGTGAACCATGGACGCCAGCACCGAACGGAGAGACTCCATTCGGGATGGAAAAGCAGAAGATGCTGGCTGATACTCTCGAGAACCAAGATTGGGCGAACAGAAACGCCTTTCTTGGAGACCATAAAGAGGTTGGAATAAACCTCGAAAACGTTCCCCTGAAGGAACCGGGACAATTACTCCCTGGATAAAAAAAAGGAGCTGGAGCGCTCTCCTAACTGCCTTCGCTAGAGAGGGGAATCGGAGGGTCCAGGAAAGAAAAAGGCAATCCCATGGAAGGGAAGCAAATTCGATCCTGTATCCGTTGAATACCACATCCCTGACCAGGGAATCCTGAGTGTGTGTGTGGTCCAGGCATCCCGGAAGAATAAGAGACGACCAACCACCCGAGAAAGGTTGGCGGGTGGGGGGCGGGCGACCCTTCAGTCTGAGGAAGGCTTACGGGTGCCCGATGGGGCCAGAAATCGTCCGGAACGGATAGCCGACCTCCGGGAGGGACAGGTCCGGAAGGAGGGAGCCCTCTTCCCGTGAAGGCACCTGGCTGGACCCTTTGTTGGTACCAAAGGTCCGCAGAATCGTAAGGAGGACTTACGACGGAAAGCAGTTCTGTGAGCCTTATCCAGAGGTAATAAAGAACTCTTTTCCACCCGTCGCCTCACTTCCTGAGGGCAGCGTTCACATTCCAGTCTTTAAGCCACATGGAGGAACGGTGGCTACCAGGTAGCTTGTGGAAAAGGCAGAACAGTGGCTGCGCATGTAAGCAGAACAGAAAAATCTCCAGCTGCGGAGCATCAGAGAGCTAGATTAAATAAATCCTCCAGAGGAATCTTGAAGACTACCCTGACGGAGTTGGGAGACCATACTGAAAGGGCCTTTGACCCCCAGGCCGAAGCAAAAGCAGGAAGAACCTGCTGTCTCAAAGGCAAAGTTTGCCAAAGTCTCCACCTTCAGGTCTGCTGGATCCTTGAAGGCAGCCGCATCAGCCAACGGCCGGGTAGGCGCCTTAGAGAGGCGGGAGACCGGCAGATCCACAGTTGGAGAGGAGGTCCACCGAGTAATGAGGTCCTTGGCGAAGGGATACCGCGCTTGAACCTTCTTCGTTTTCTGAAACTTATTGTCAGGGTGCCTCCAGGCGGATACCAGCGGGGCGTAAAATTCAGCGTGAGTGCTGAAAGTCTTGGGTGCCAGTCGGGCACGAAGAAAGGAGACTTCTGTAGCCACGTCCGAAGTTCCTGGGTCCTTTAGATGGAAGGCGTCTCTTATGGCCGAAACCAATGAGTACACCACATCAGGCATCCGTGCGGTCCTTTGAGTCGGAGGCAGAATCAGAAACCTCATCCACAAGTTCTCCAGGTGAATGGGAACGAGGTGAGGCAGCCCTGGAAGAGGTCGGGCACGATGAGAGGAAACTTCTGGACCACGTCCTAAGTTCCTGGGTCCTCTAGATGGAAGGTGTCTCTTACGTCCGAAACCAATGAGTGCACCATGTCCGACATATCCGTGAGGTCTCCTGAATCAGAGGCCGAATCTGAAACTTCATCCACAAGTTCACCAGTTGAATGGGAAGAGAGGGAGACAGACCTGGTACGTGGGTCTGGAGAGCCAGAGCGGCGACCATGGGAGCGTCCTCTAGGGGAGCGACGCTTGCGGAGTAACGGGGCGATGACTGCGAGGGGAGTGCCCCTGCCTGCCAGAAGACTCGGGGATTGAGTCAGATGAAAAACACCCCTAGGACGCTGCGATAGTGTCAGTATAGGGGAGAGCGGGACTCTCCGGATGGCCGGTGTAGGGAGGGCCTCTCCAAGGCAGTCACCACATAAGAGGAGACCTGAGCCAAGTCATATAGACTGGAAGAGGTAGGGAACCCAGGCTGGAGGGGCGGCAGAACCCACCGGGTCTGGAAGAACAACCGGGGTAGAATAGCAGGGGGGGTCTGGGGGAGCAGTGAAGCAGGCAGAACAAGTGGTTCAGCAGAACCAGACATTTTTTAGTTATAGCTTTTACAGATGTAACGAGTGGCTAACACTCCAGTTAACTGTTTAGAGGGAGGAACAGTTCTGGGCACGGACATAGTTAAAAAAGAACTCTCACCCAAGCCTGTGCTCCCAGGGCAGGCTGTGAGGAAAATTCCGCTCTTAGATTAGTCAGAGAGGGGAGAATGCCGGCCAATGGCAAGATAGGGGCGTGCTAGGAGCAAAAGCACCGCTGATTGGCCCGTGCCACTCATGTGCGCGTGCACAGCGCTGATTGTGTCAGTTCGCGCCCTTCAGAACCCTGGGTGGGCGGAGCTAAAGCGCACCAGCCCGCCGAAGAAGACAGTAATGGCTCCCGCTCCCTGCCCCGAGCGCACATACGAATGCATATGCGCTCGTGGGGAACGGAGCCGGCGAGACTCCGCCGGCAGCAGCCGCTGGCGAAAGTGAAAGCAAGACCGTGCTCTGCGCGCCCGCAGTGAAAGTATAACACCGTGGCTGTCAGCCGCGCTAGTAAAAAGCACACACACACAGATGGCGAGTGAAATAAACTGTGCCCCTTATACATTGTGCCCCACACAAAAGTGTCACTGCTCACCCCAGAATAAAGAGAAAAAAAACCCGCCCAGACCCATGAGAAAGGTGGGCCAAAAACTGAGGGTCTCCAGAGGTTGACAAATTGCACCTAAGGGAGAAAGGGAAAAATACTCACCTCAGTCAGAAGAACTTACCTCATGAAGTCTTCCTATGAAGTCTTCAGCCAGCTTTGTCACCTGCATCATGCCGGGCTACCATGTGCGAGCGAGGCGAGCAGGGAGGTAGGGGGACCGGACCAATGGCGCTGACCGTTGGCGAGAGGGGGTTAAACAGTACATCAAAGATGCCTGCCCCCTCAATCACAATGGGGAAACAGTGAACCACAGTTCCTGAGTCCCCACCTGAAAACAGGAAAGAAAACGGAATTTAAAAAAAACTAACACGTCTCCTAAACCTAGGAAAATAATAAATCATAAGACCTGGTCTGGAGAGGACTCCAGACCATGTCCACCTCCTTAGACACTAAGCTTAAACGGATTACCTCAGGTGCCTGTGGGCGGGTATACCCTGCTGGGAGGAGCCAACTTTTCTGTTGCCATAGTGTCAAGCCTCCTAGAGACAGCAGCATATACCATGATCTGTGTCCCATGGTCTGCGTCCCCCAATGGAGCCGATAGAGAAATGGCACTTACCAAAAGTGTCCAGGATATCAGTTATCAACACAAACTTGCTCGGGTAAAACTTGATGACTGTGGTGTCAGACAGGAGCTTAGAACACTGGAAAAGGAGAAATATATTTCAGATATTTTTTTTGAACTATACATTCCCTACATGCATTCCTTCATGTCAATGGTCTAGAGCTGCTCGGGTAAGTATTGGTTACTTGTTTCTCTATGTTCATGTGATCTCTTGATGCCAGAATAAAAGTATTTTACCATAGTGGCCTAAGAATACTGCCTTTCAGCAATGCCTACATTTATTACATTTTGGTAAAACCAAGGAGCTCTCTCTAAAAGACTGTGTATGACCTTGTATTATTTGTAGCATCAGTCCAGCAGCCTCCCATGGTAATAATAGTAGGAGGAAAAAACCCAAAAAGAGAAATGGATTATTCTGATGGTTTCTCTTTGCAACCTCTTTAAAAACCATCTGACAAGGTCATCCCAAATAACTAGTCACAGGGGGCTTCCCTGCAGCAGCTCTCCGCAGCACCGGGTTGAGGTTATAGGTGTGTATAGGAAGCTAAGTGTCACTCAAGGCCGGCGGGGCAGGATGAAGCTGCAGGGAACCATCCAGACAACCTATAGAGCTATAATTTCTATCAAATGCCTGAATGTTTAAGAGTAAACCATAGTTTGTTATGTTAACACACCTGTTACTGTTTCATGCTGCCCATGGTAAGGGTTCCCTTTAAAATGAATACTATAGGAAAAACTGAGGCACTGAATTATGTCCAGTGCACGGCCTTAGGGGGTGGTTATCTTTATCTCCACTCATGGAAGAATTTGCATGACTTACTTCACAGAGATGTACACGTTTATCAATCACGAACAAGAAAACTATCAAGATAATAAACCAAACAATAAGCAGAGACCTGTATGACTATTTTCAGAGCTTTGACTTTCTGATCAGAGGCCCAGGCATCCTTTAGGGACTGGTTGAGCTCCTCAATCCGGCTGATGTAATCCTGTTGAGTCAGATTCAAGAGTTCTTTCTGTGATCCCTGGAAGCAGAGAAATGCAGATGGTCAACGTCTATTTCTACTGACAGAACCACAACCCAAGGTCAGCATAGTTTACATAGACCAGCCATTTTAGGGAACATCATTGTCACTAAACATCAACAGCTCTGCCCTATGATAACATCATAACGGCTTCCTTTTAGTGTCAGGTACAGAACATTCATCAAATCAGGATTTTCTCCTAAAGCTAGAAGTAAAAAGTTAAAATCCAGGCCATTTGATCCTAAAATTTGGGTGAATGCACAAACGCCCTCAGTGTACAGAGCCCCGCTTGCCCTCAGTGTACAGAGCCCCGCTTGCCCTCAGTGTACAGAGCCCCGCTTGCCCTCAGTGTACAGAGCCCCGCTTGCCCTCAGTGTACAGAGCCCCGCTTGCCCTCAGTGTACAGAGCCCCGCTTGCCCTCAGTGTACAGAGCCCCGCTTGCCCTCAGTGTACAGAGCCCCGCTTGCCCTCAGTGTACAGAGCCCCGCTTGCCCTCAGTGTACAGAGCCCTGCTTGTCCTCACTGCACAGAGCCCTCTGGTCCACCCACATTTTCTGTATTTGGTCTCCTCACAGAGACACACAGACAATAGCTATAGGGACAAAGATATACACATTTTTTTACCAATGTATATGACAAATATACATATAATGGTATTATCTACATTATATAAAAGGTTTTGGTTAATGACAGGTACACTTTAAATTAAGAGAGAAAGCTATGCACATGTGCCACCATTTCTTTATTCATTATGCCCCTGGATGCAGTGGTGGGACCTGTAACAATATCAAATAGAAATGCACAAATATTTCGGCAACTGATTTTTTTTTGGCCTTGAGCATTGCCCGATACTATGCTGCTGGGACTGGCACGGGTCCTGGGACTGGCCACTGAGAACAGCCTATCTCCAGCAGCACTATGCTTCAGTACTATGAGGCTTGTAAGTTATAGTGCAACATACTAGGAGCTGCAGTTTTGGAGAGCTGCAGAGCTATAGGCTTTATCAGGGCATGCTGGGAGTCGTAGTTAGTAACTAACTAACTCCCAGCATTCCCTGGCAAAGCCTATAGCTGTGTAGCTGACCCACAATTCCCAGTATGTTGCATTATAACCTACAATGCTACTATATAGTGCAACAAGTTGGGAGTTGTAGTTTAGGTTTGGGTCAGCTGCAGAGCAAATTGCTGCATTAGCACATGCTGGGAGTGCCTATGGCACTGCAGCTGACCCAAAACTAGTACTACATTTTATTTTTTTTAAATGGGCGAGGAAAGTCCAAGAAAACAGAAAGAAAAAATAGGTTCTTACTTCCTCCAGATCATCAAGTTCCTCAAGACGTGTTCTCACTTTCTCCGACACTGCTGAACCTGGGGTTGCAGTTTTGCCTATATGAGGAATAGATTACAGTGGCTGAAGGCATGCTGTCTAGAAATGTATATAAATACATACTCACACTGTGTATGTCCACAACTGTCCTTTATGTCACTTATGAAATACTATACAAATATACATTGCTCAAAAAAATTAAGATAACACTTTAACAACACAATGTAACTCCAAGTCAATCACACTTCTGTGAAATCACACTGTCCACTCAGGAAGCAACACTGATTGACAATTAATTTCACATGCTGTTGTACAAATGGAACAGACAAGAGGTGGAAATTACAGGCAATTAGCAAGACACCCCCAATAAAGGAGTGGTTCTGCAGGTGGTGACCATATACCACTTCTCAGTGCCTATGCTTCCTGGCTGATGTTTTGGTCACTTTTGAATGCTGCCAGTGCTTTCACTCTAGTGGTAGCATGAGACTACAACCCACACAAGTGGCTCAGGTAGTGCCGCTCATCCAGGATGGCACATCAATTTGAGCTGTGGCAAGAAGGCTTGCTGTGTCTGTCAGCGTAGTGTCCAGAGCATGGAGGCGCTACTAGGAGACAGGCCAGTACATCAGGAGACATGGAGGAGACCATATGAGGGCAACAACCCAGCAGCAGGACCGCTACCACTGCCTTTGTGCAAGGAGGAGCACTGCTAGAGCCCTGCAAAATGACCTCCAGCAGGCCACAAATGTGCATGTGTCCACTCAAACGGTCAGAAACAGACTCCATGAGGGTGGCATGAGTGCCCGACGTCCACAGGTGCAGGACGTTTGGCATTTGCCAGAGAACACCAAGATTGGCAAATTCGCCACTGGTGCCCTGTGCTCTTCACAGATGAAAGCAGGTTCACACTGAGCATGTCATGACAAAGTCTGGAGATGCCGTGGAGAACATTCTGCTGCCTGCGACATCCTCCAGCATGACTGGTTTGGCGATGGGTCAGCAATGGTGTGGGGTGGCATTTCTTAGGGGGGGCGCACAGCCCTCCATGTGCTTGCCAGAGGTAGCCTGACTGCCATTAGGTACCGAGATGAGATCCTCAGACCCCTTGTGACACCATATGCTGGTGCGGTTGGCCCTGGGTTCCTCCTAAGGCAAGACAATGCTAGACCTCATGTGGCTGAAGTGTGTCAGCAGTTCCTGCAAGAGGAAGGCATTGATGCTATGGATTGGCCCGACCGTTCCCCAGACCTGAATCTGATCGAGCACATCTGGGACATCATGTCTCTCTCCATCCACCAACACCACTTTGCACCACAGACTGTCCAGGAGTTGGCGGATGTTTTAGTCCAGGCCTGGGAGGACATCCCTCAGGAGACCATCCACCACCTCATCAGGAGAATGCCCAGGCGTTATATGGAGGTCATACAGGCACGTGGAGGCCAAACACACAACTGAGCCTCATTTTGACTTGTTTTAACGACATTACATCAAAGTAGGGATCGACCGATATTGATTTTTTAGGGCCGATACCGATAATCTGTGGAGGTTGGGTCCGATAGCCGCTAACTTATACCGATATTCCGGTATAAGTTATCGGCTATTTATCCCAACCCCATTCCCCCCCCCGGCGACACTGCTGCAGATCATTGATTTAAAGCGGGCGCTTTAAATCAATGAACTGCAGCGGCTTTTGCAGTGCCAGAGACCGCCGCCACTGCCCGCTTCTCTCCCCCTGCCTGTCCTGGGGTCCTCCTGAGTCTTACCACCGCTGCGGTGCAGTGGTGGGGGGTGCGGGTGCGGTGGGGACGTTGCGGGGGGAGTTGCATTATCGGATTATCGGCAAGGTAATTTTCCAAAATCATGAATATCGGCCAAACCAATAATCGGTCGATCTCTACATCAAAGTTGGATCAGCCTGTAGTGTGGTTTTCCACTTTGATTTTGAGTGTGACTCCATATCCAGACATCCATGGGTTGATAAATGTGATTTCCATTGATAATTTTTGTGTGATTTTGTTGTCAGCACATTCAACTATGTAAAGATGAAAGTATTTCATACGATTAGTTCATTCATTCAGATCTAGGATGTGTTATCATAGTGTTCCATTGATTTTTTTTGAGCAGTGTATATAGTAATCAAAACCTAAATACGAAACTCTACTTATGAATAATATGCTGCGGATAAAACTGAATCATTGAATTATTGATTTTCTACTGTATTAGTTGCAGATTGTTCACATGGAAATTCAGTGCAAATGTAACATTGTCCTTAAAGGGAACTTTTCATCAGATTATACCATAAATAATGTTTGGTAACGCATTATATATGGTAAAATCTTTTTCATCACCATCCCCAGAAGATGTTCCTGCCCACAGGCATCTGGTTGGTTGGTTGGTGAAGCCTTTGTGGCAAAACGTCATTGGGGTGAGGCACTACTCGGCTGTGTATACTGATGTAGGGTTGTTCGGATATGTGGTCACTCGTAGCTTGCTTTGGCACATAGTGTATTTATTTCCATGAATATTAGTTTCCCATTTATTTACTAATTACCCTTCTGTTATTACTTTGTACTAGTGGCTGTTTTACAACCAGTGCTTTAAGTGGGCCGGAACGCGGCGGTACCGCCACTTCCAAAAATGCCTCTTGAGAGTACCAGCACCTCTCTGTGCGCCCAGAATGTGGTTTTAGCATACCGGAAAGCTAATTTGCACTGTTTTAAACCTTTGGCTGCGCGTTCGGCACTGGCCCGGGGGCCCGTGGGATTTAGCCGACAATTTTTTTTTTCCCCGCCACGGCCTGCATGCCTGTGACTCACTGCGTGCAGGGGGGAAGGGAAGTATCTGTGCGTGTGCACACAGCGTCCCCCTGAAATCCAGGCTTGAGCAATCAACCGCCAATAACACTGATTCCTGCCATTGCAATGGCAGGGGATCAGTGTAGAAGATCAGTGTGTGCAGTGTTATAGCTCCCTATGGGAGCTATAACATTGCCAAAAAAAAAACAAAAGTGAAAAACAAAAAAGTTAATAAAGATCATTTAACCCCTTCCCTAATAAAGGTTTGACTCCCCCTCCCTTTTCCCAATAAAAAAAACTGTGTAAATAAAAATAAACATATGTGGTATTGCCGCGTGTGTAAATGTCCGAACTATAAAAATAAATTGTTAATTAAACCGCACGGTCAATGGCGTACAAGCAAAAAAATTCCAAAGTCCAAAATAGAGTATTTTTGGTAACTTTTTATACCATCAAAAAATGAATAATAGGTGATCAAAAAGTCTGATCAAAATAAAAATGGTATTGATAAAAAAACATCAGATCACGGCGCAAAAAGTTAGCTCTCATACCGCCCCATACATGGAAAAATAAAAAAGTTATAGAGGTCAGAAAATGACAATTTTAAACTTATACATTTTGCTCCATGTAGTCATGATTTTTTCCAGAAGTACGACAAAATCAAACCTATATAAGTAGGGTATCATTTTAACCGTATGGACCTACAGAATAAAGAGAATGTGTCATTTTTACCAAAAAATGTACTGCATAGAGACGGAAGCCCCCAAATTTGAAAATGGCATTTTTGCTTCCATCTTGTCACACAATAATTTTTTTTTCCGTTTCTCCGTAGATTTTGGGGTAAAATGACTGATGTCATTACAACGTAGAATTGGTGGCACAAAAAATAAGCCATCATATGGATTTTTAGGTGCAAAATTGAAAGTGTAATTATTTTTAGAAGGTGATGAGGAAAAAATGAAAATGCAAAAACTGAAAAACCCTGCGTCCTTAAAGGGTTAACCGCTTGTCCACCCTCCTGTCATCCATGTCCACCTTGGCCATCCCCCTATCTACCCTTCTGTCATCCCTGTCCATCCCCCTGTCACCCATGTTCATCCTCCCATTGTCCACCCCTCTGATCACATCCTTGTCACCCATGTTCACCCCTGTCTCCATCTTGTCACTCCTGTACACTCTTCTACACCCCTCTGTCATCCATGTACACTCCTCTGTCACCCATGTCCACCCCCCTATCAACCATGTACACTCTTCTATACCCCTTTGTCACCCATGAACACCCCCCTATGCCCCATCACCCATGTAAACTTCTCTACACCCCTCTTCCACCCATGTACACTTCTCTACACCCCTTTGTCACCCATGGAAACCCCTCTGCCACCCATGTACACCCCTCTACACCCCTCTTCCACCCATGTACACTTCTCTACACCCCTTTGTCCCCCATGGAAACCCCTCTGTCACCCATGTACACTCTTCTATACCCCTCTGTCACCCATGTACACCCTTCTATACCCCTCTGTCACCCATGTACACTCCTCTACACCCCTCTGTTACCCCTTTACACTTATACACCCCTGTATTCCTCTCCACTTGTAAAAGGGGAATCTGGAGGCTGATGCTGATAAAGTGCGGAGCCTAATAGGTTTGTTTTGCAGGTTTAACGGTGAAGAATTGTGGCTGGAAGAAACTGTCATGATGGCTCAGACCAGATGGAGAAGAGAAGGGAACGACGCTGATTTTAGAAGACGTCATTTGTGAGTTGCTGTAGAAAGCAGCACTGTAAACTACATACCCACAGATAAATAGATATTGGAGGAGATTTATCAAAACCTGTCCAGAGGAAAAGTTGCCCACTTGCCAGAAAGTTAAATAGATTTGTAAATTACTTCTATTTAAAACCCTTAATCCTTTCAGTACTTAATAGCAGCTGTATGCTACAGAGGAAATTCTTTTCTTTTTGAATTTCTTTTTGTCTTGTCCTCAGTGCTCTCTACTGACACCTCTGTCCGTATCAGAGCAGCATAGGTTTGCCTCTCAGATCGCCTCTTTCATTTTTAACAAGGCCTCTGAAAAATGAAAGAAGCAATCTAATTGGTTGCTGTGGGCAACTCAGCAACTTTTCCTCTGGACAGATTTTCAGATTTTGATAAATCTCCCCCATTGTGCATTGTATAATCCGGTAGGGGTGCCTGGCAAAAAAATAGATTTTTTTGTTCTCACCGTAAAATCTCTCTCGTATCCTTCATTGGGGGACACCTAACTAGGAGGCGCTGACACTAGGAAAAAGAAAAGTCGGCTGCTCCCTGGCAGGATATACCCGCCCACCTGCAGTGAGGCAACCAGTTTTTGTCACAAAGCAGTAGGAGAAGCAGAGAGGAAATACGTCCGAAGGACCCTAGAGAGGAATCCCGGAAACAACCCAAGAACCGGAAAAAGAAGAAATGGGTGGGCGCGATGTCCCCCAATGAAGGCTACGAGAAAGAGATTTTTCGGTGAGTACAAAAAAAAAATCTCCTTTTTCTCGGTCGCTCTTCATTAAGGGAACACCTAACTGATGGGACGTACCAAAGCAGTCCCCATGGTGGGAAAAAACAACCACCAGCGAAAAGGAGACAGTCAAAGACTGAACTCGCATGCCCGCAAGTACTATGGACGAGTCCCAGAACAAAAAAACCAAAAAAAGAGTTCCCGTAAGACCTCCCATCCAAGGAGAAGGACCAGAACACCAAGGGGGAGGTCCATCTTTAGAGATCTATAGAGACCCAAGGCACCTGGGTCATATAGAGAGACGAGAAAACACAGGAAAAAGATAACCAAATGACCGCAAAAAAAACTCTCCTGCCAGAAAACTTCCAGAAATAAGGGAAGGAGAGCAGAACAGATACCACCCCGACAAACTGATCGCTGGGGAGTCGGGGACTGGACGCTACAAATCCAAAGCTGCACATCACCAAGACCTAAGAAATCAGAGAGCTGCCTGAAAGGAAGGCACATTGCAGCATCGCGGGACAGAGACCAAATCAAGTGGACCAACAGTGAGAGATCAGAGTGGACCGAGGAGATCTGAGCAGCCCCAAGAAACATCCCGTCAGAAACGGGAATGGAGGAGGACCAATGAGAGCCCAGCTTGGACTCCCAGGGTCCGGGTATAGGAAGAACTACTCCAGAGAACCGAGGAGTTGATGCAGTATGACTGACCCGGACAAAGGGGTAGGAAGGACATACAGAGCACTAGGCGGTGATAGACAGAAAGCACAAAAGCCTAGACTGTAAAATCCACCGTTGAATGCATGGTAGCAAAAACCAAAGAGTCCCTCCAAGAGGGAAAAAACAAGGGTGGTGGAGACGACAACACAACACAAGTAGAGACCTACGACAAGCACCCTGATCCCCGCACCCCAAGTGAAAAGGGGAGCGGCAAACGCGCTAGGCGCAGAAGGAGCAGGGAAATGCAAATACTGGGTGGACGAAGCAACCAGGCTCCAGTGGCCGCCTTCGCCGCCAGAAGGAGCCACCCTGCAAACCAAGAGAGAATGGAGCCCCATACCCCGAAGCCGTGCAAAAAATACAAGAGCCGTTGAGGATTAATCCAGATAGTGAAGAGGAGGTGCCAGACTCACCCTGGACAGAGACCCCGGAAAAGAACACCCGGAAGTACAGGGAGGGACTGAACCGACAGCGCCCCAGCAGGCCCCAAGTCAGAACAGAGGTGCCAACCGCCACGTAACAGCAGAGACAAAGTCACCGGAAGTCCCGGGCGTGAACCCCGAGCAAAGGAAGATGGCTCTAATCCTACAAAGCGGTCCTAGCATATGTAGGAACACAGACATGAGGACCCCACGACAACAGCATCCAAAGGACCAGCAGGAAGGGAGGTATGCCCACAGCAGACCAACAGAGCGACGTAAGAAGGAAGAACATAGCGACGCTGCTGTTGCTGCGAAAGGCCCTGGAACCCACGGACAAAAAATCCACACCCCATCTCCTAACAGCGCCAAGCACCAAGGCTGAAGCCGCAGACTCAGTAAATGAAGTAACGAGGAGCAGGAAAAAAGGCTGACACAGAGTGACCTATAGGAAAAAAGGGGTCCCAAGAACCCACATGTACACACTCTGCGGGACAACACCCAGGAGAGAGACACTGGACAACAGCTGCAGTGGCAGCCGAATGTGGGAGATGACCAGGTGGATTATAACACCAAGCAGACAGTCTGGCCTGGGGCCTAGAGACCGTGAGGCACGTCTGGTCCCGCACATGGAGACACACAGTGGGGAAAAGATACCCGCCTGTAGAAAAAAGGAACAGCCGGACCGGAGATAACTGAGCACCTGAGACAAGGTGGAAGGGCAGGGAGACAAATAAACGTGGCCCCCAGGAGAGAGATAGAGGGAAGCAGAGGGACCGTGGAATGCATCCTTGACATCCCGTAAAGAGTCCGTGGGACACGCTGGGACAGATCCACGTATATCACGCACAAGAGTGGGGTACTGGAACCCTAGCCGCCAAAAAACCTCCGCCGAGAGACACTCGGCAGAAGAAATATGCAGACAACTGTCTGGCTAACTGGTCCCCAAGGGACAGCAAGTCATCCCGGCGGAAACCTCACACCGTAGTGAGGCTGTGGAAGACCAACGCAGATACACCGGTGATGTGATGTGTGACAAGTGGCGCAGGAACCCTGCAAACCACTACCTGACTGACAGTATGTGATATAGAAGACGAGTTATGTTATCGGCACCTCTCCCAGTAGAGGGGTACTGGAACACCAGTCTCAGATACATCAGACGTGTGATGTATGACAGGCGGTGCGGGCAACCATACAGACCACTGACTGGCTCACCGGTATGGGACCATAGCAAGGAAAGGAACCCCCTGTTGGAACGCCTCACACAATCGTGAGGCACCGAAAAAGCAGAGGCACCAGCTGGTTGATGCAGGACAGGCGGAGAAGACAACCCAGCAGACGAATGGCTGTCGTACTGGTATGGGTCCAAAGTAGACAAGGATGCATCCCATTGGCACCTCACCAGCAATGAGGTACCGGAACCCAAGCTGCAGAGACTTAAGCTGTCGGAAGATCGACAGACAGTGCAACCATGCAGATCACTGATGGACCAACCAGCATGGAGCCACAAAAGACAACCGCTCTTACCCTCGGCACTATGCCGGCTTACTGGCCTGGATTCACCGAAGATAATTGCGCATGCTATCGGTACCTTACCCGGTAGAGAGGGACTGGAACACCAGTCACAGAACAGCAGCCGGTCGATGGGCGACAGGCAGAGCAGTCAACTATGCAGACCATCGTCTGACCTGCTGGCGTGGATCCACAGAAGACAACCATACATACCATTGGTACCTCGCTCAGTAGTAAGGAACCGGAACTCCAGCCGCAGTTGCAGGATGGTTCAATGGAATACGTTGTAACAAGCCTTAGAGTCCTTAAGGCACATCGGGTCAGGTCTCCATATATCGTACCCTAACGGAACTGCAGCCCAGACACCTCAGCTGTGGGATGTGTGATAAACGGCAGAGGAAACCATGCAGACCACTGTCTGGCTTACTGGTATGGGTCCGGAGGACACATCGGGTCTGTTCTTCATATACCGCACTCAGCAGTGGGGTATCGGAACTGTAGTAACAGATACATCAGCCGTGAAACAAGAGACAAACGGCAGAGGAAACCAAGCAGACCACTGTCTGACATACTGGTATGTTGAAGACACACCAGGCAGACCTCCATATACTGCCCCCAACAGTGGGGTATCGGATCTGCAGCCACAGGCATTTCAGCCGTGAGACGTGTGATCAATGGCGGAGGAAACCATGCAGACCTCTGTCTGGCTGACTGCTATGGGTCCTGAAGAGACATCGGGTCAGTTCTCCACATACCGCACTCAGCAGTGGGGTATCAGAACTGCAGCCATAGGCATCTCATGATAAATGGCGGAGGAAACCATGCAGACCACTGTCTGGCTTACTTGTATGGGTCCTGAAGACACATCGGTCAGTTCTCCACATATACCACACCCAGCAGAGGGGTATCAGAACTGCAGCAACAATACATCAGCCGTGTATGGGACATATTGGGACAGTCCTCCACATACTACACCCACCGGGCTACCGGTATGGGCGAGTCATTCCATTGAACATCTCGCACCGGAAAGAGGCACTGGTGGGCCAGCTACTAGATAAGTGACTCTAGGAACCCAGGTGCAGACATGAAAATTAAAAGGGGCTATCCAGGAAAAAACTTTTTATATATATCAACTGGCTCCAGAAAGTTAAACAGATTTGTAAATTACTTCTATTAAAAAAATCTTAATCCTTTCAGTACTTATGAGCTTCTGAAGTTAAGGTTGTTCTTTTCTGTCTAAGTGCTCTCTGATGACACGTGTCTTGGGAAACGCCCAGTTTAGAAGCAAATCCCCATAGCAAACCTCTTCTAAACTGGGCGTTTCCCGAGACAGGTGTCATCAGAGAGCACTTAGACAGAAAAGAACAACCTTAAAAGGGGTACTACACCCCTAGACATCTTATCCCCTATCCAAAGGATAGGGGATAAGATGTCAGATCGCCGCGGTGCCGCTGCTGGGGAACCCGGGGAATGCTGCTGCGGCAGCCCGCTGTCATTACAGCACAGAGCGATTTCGCTCTGCACGTAATGACGGGCAATAAAGGAGCCGTGGCATCATTAAGTCAGGGCTCCGCCCCTCGTGACGTCACGGCCCACCCCTTTAAATACAAGTCTATGGGAGGGGGCGTGGCCGTCGTCACGCCCTCTGCCATAGACTTGCATTAAGGGGACAGGCCGTGATGTCATGAGGGGCGAGCCATGACGTCACGCTGTTCCGTCCACTGTATCGCCCGTCATTACGTGCAGAGCTAACTCACTCTGTGCTGTAATGGCAGCGGGCTGCCGCAGCGGCGATCCCCGGGGTCCCCGGCAGCGGGACCTTGGCGATCTGATATCTTATCCCCTATCCTTTGGATAGGGGATAAGATGTCTAGGGGCGTAGTACCCCTTTAACTTCAGAAGCTCATAAGTACTAAAAGGATTAAGATTTTTTAATAGAAATAATTCACAAATCTGTTTAACTTTCTGGAGCTAGTTGATATATATAAAAAAAAAGTTTTTCCCTGGAATACCCCTTTAAACAAATATAAGGCAATGCCATGATTAGCCACAAGAGGGTGCCAAAGTACATTAAAGTGATTGAAAAGCTGCATTTTTTTTTTTTTTATGCAATGGGGACTTAAGTCCCGCAATCAATTCCCCTGCCAGACAGCAGCAGCCTCAGGAGCAGCGTCTGCTAACCGCAGAGCTCCGAGGCTAATAGTCACAGCCCGGACCGGAGAGGCTCCCGCCAGGCCGCAGCCTCGGGAGGCCGGTGGACAAAGCGGCGCCGCCTCCCGAAAAGGAGGAGGGGCGGAGCTAAACTCTGCCAGAAGGCACCGCTGACCACCGTCATGCTGTTACAGCCCAAGACAAGCAGGAAAAATAGGGGGACCTGGACCCACGGTGCAACCCCAGGCGCTGGCCATTGGCGGGAAGGGGTTAACGGTGCATTGGAATCTTCGTCAATGTCCCGTGCCCCTTAGCCGCATATGGGGGAACAGGTAGCGCCATGCTCCTGAACCCCCACCTGAAAAAGGGAAACAAAAAAAGAGTAAAGAACCTGACTAAACAGCCCTTACTAGAAAATAATAAAAAGACCAGGTCTGGAGAGCTCCAGACATGTGTGTCTACCTCCTAAGTGACACTAGCTAAAAATGGTTGCCTCACTGCAGGTGGGCGGGTATATCCTGCCAGGGAGGAGCAGACTTTTCTTTTTCATAGTGTCAGCGCCTCCTAGTGGCAAGAGCATATACCCATCAGTTAGGTGTCCCCCAATGAAGAGCGGTGTGCCTCGAACTGAAAGTACAGTACCGGCACCTCTTTTGGGCCACTTAAAGCACTGTTTACAACCACATGTAGATTATATATTAGGAATGTCCCAATACCGATATCGGTATCTATACTGGATATTTGCACAAGTACTTGTACTCGTGCAAATGTCCCCGATACCTAATCAGATACCTTCCAGCGGTACGCCTGCCAGCAGGTATAACAAAGGTACCCTGTGCTATGCAGCGCGTAAACTATGCAGCATGTGTCATAGCCGGGACCTGGAATTAATGCCGGATATGCCGATGCCGGTGATGTCTGGCATTAACCCTTTAGACGCCACAATCAAAGTTGATTGCGGCATTTAAAAGTCCTGAAGTTAAGTGCCGGTAGCTCAGGGATGCTGATTGGATTATCGCGGTGAAATCGTGGTGTCCCGATCAGCTGGGAGGACGGCGGAGGTCGCTTACCGTGCTCCGTGCCATCCAAACGTCGCTCCTTTACTGCAGTCAGCCATGGTAGGCAGTAATAAAAGGAGTCCCGATAACATTGAATAATGATATGCTATGGCATAGCATTGATCAGTGTATGTAATCTACAGACTGCATGTAATAGTCCCCTATGGGAACTAAAAAATAGTGAAGAAGTGTGTAAAAAAAAAAAAAAAAAAAATAATTTGAATTAACCCCTTACCTACAAGTTTGAATCATAACCGTTTTCAAGAATAGAAGAAATTATTTTTTTATTTTTTTATAAAAAGCCTTTCCTATAATAAAAACTGAAAACACTCCCCTTTTTCTCATAATAAAAAAAAAAAGAAAAATTTGAAACAACCCTGTCACATGAACAAAAGTATCCGTAATTGGTATCGGCGAGTACTTAAAAAAAAAAAAGTATCGGTACTCATAATCAGTCTTATAAAAATGGTATCGGGACATCCCTATTTTATATATATATATATATATATATATATATATATATATATATATATATGTGGGTATATATATATATATATATATATATATATGTGTGTGGGTATATATATATATATGTGTGTGGGTATATATATATATATGTGGATATATATGTGGGTATATGTGTGTGGATAGATAGATATATGTGGATATACATGTGGATAGATAGATATATGTGGATATACATGTGGATAGATAGAGAGATAGCTAGAGAGAGAGCTAGAGAGATAGCTAGAGAAAGCTAGAGAGATAGCTAGAGAAAGCTAGAGATATAGCTAGAGAAAGCTAGAGATATAGCTAGAGAAAGCTAGAGATATAGCTAGAGAAAGCTAGAGATATAGCTAGAGAAAGCTAGAGATATAGCTAGAGAAAGCTAGAGATATAGCTAGAGATAGCTAGAGATATAGCTAGAGAAAGCTAGAGATATAGCTAGAGAAAGCTAGAGATATAGCTAGAGATATAGCTAGAGAAAGCTAGAGATATAGCTAGAGAAAGCTAGAGATATAGCTAGAGAAAGCTAGAGATATAGCTAGAGAAAGCTAGAGATATAGCTAGAGAAAGCTAGAGATATAGCTAGAGAAAGCTAGAGATATAGCTAGAGAAAGCTAGAGATATAGCTAGAGAAAGCTAGAGATATAGCTAGAGAAAGCTAGAGATATAGCTAGAGAAAGCTAGAGATATAGCTAGAGAAAGCTAGAGATATAGCTAGAGAAAGCTAGAGATATAGCTAGAGAAAGCTAGAGATATAGCTAGAGAAAGCTAGAGATATAGCTAGAGAAAGCTAGAGATATAGCTAGAGAAAGCTAGAGATATAGCTAGAGAAAGCTAGAGATATAGCTAGAGAAAGCTAGAGATATAGCTAGAGAAAGCTAGAGATATAGCTAGAGAAAGCTAGAGATATAGCTAGAGAAAGCTAGAGATATAGCTAGAGAAAGCTAGAGATATAGCTAGAGAAAGCTAGAGATATAGCTAGAGAAAGCTAGAGATATAGCTAGAGAAAGCTAGAGATATAGCTAGAGAAAGCTAGAGATATAGCTAGAGAAAGCTAGAGATATAGCTAGAGAAAGCTAGAGATATAGCTAGAGAAAGCTAGAGATATAGCTAGAGAAAGCTAGAGATATAGCTAGAGAAAGCTAGAGATATAGCTAGAGAAAGCTAGAGATATAGCTAGAGAAAGCTAGAGATATAGCTAGAGAAAGCTAGAGATATAGCTAGAGAAAGCTAGAGATATAGCTAGAGAAAGCTAGAGATATAGCTAGAGAAAGCTAGAGATATAGCTAGAGAAAGCTAGAGATATAGCTAGAGAAAGCTAGAGATATAGCTAGAGAAAGCTAGAGATATAGCTAGAGAAAGCTAGAGATATAGCTAGAGAAAGCTAGAGATATAGCTAGAGAAAGCTAGAGATATAGCTAGAGAAAGCTAGAGATATAGCTAGAGAAAGCTAGAGATATAGCTAGAGAAAGCTAGAGATATAGCTAGAGAAAGCTAGAGATATAGCTAGAGAAAGCTAGAGATATAGCTAGAGAAAGCTAGAGATATAGCTAGAGAAAGCTAGAGATATAGCTAGAGAAAGCTAGAGATATAGCTAGAGAAAGCTAGAGATATAGCTAGAGAAAGCTAGAGATATAGCTAGAGAAAGCTAGAGATATAGCTAGAGAAAGCTAGAGATATAGCTAGAGAAAGCTAGAGATATAGCTAGAGAAAGCTAGAGATATAGCTAGAGAAAGCTAGAGATATAGCTAGAGAAAGCTAGAGATATAGCTAGAGAAAGCTAGAGATATAGCTAGAGAAAGCTAGAGATATAGCTAGAGAAAGCTAGAGATATAGCTAGAGAAAGCTAGAGATATAGCTAGAGAAAGCTAGAGATATAGCTAGAGAAAGCTAGAGATATAGCTAGAGAAAGCTAGAGATATAGCTAGAGAAAGCTAGAGATATAGCTAGAGAAAGCTAGAGATATAGCTAGAGAAAGCTAGAGATATAGCTAGAGAAAGCTAGAGATATAGCTAGAGAAAGCTAGAGATATAGCTAGAGAAAGCTAGAGATATAGCTAGAGAAAGCTAGAGATATAGCTAGAGAAAGCTAGAGATATAGCTAGAGAAAGCTAGAGATATAGCTAGAGAAAGCTAGAGATATAGCTAGAGAAAGCTAGAGATATAGCTAGAGAAAGCTAGAGATATAGCTAGAGAAAGCTAGAGATATAGCTAGAGAAAGCTAGAGATATAGCTAGAGAAAGCTAGAGATATAGCTAGAGAAAGCTAGAGATATAGCTAGAGAAAGCTAGAGATATAGCTAGAGAAAGCTAGAGATATAGCTAGAGAAAGCTAGAGATATAGCTAGAGAAAGCTAGAGATATAGCTAGAGAAAGCTAGAGATATAGCTAGAGAAAGCTAGAGATATAGCTAGAGAAAGCTAGAGATATAGCTAGAGAAAGCTAGAGATATAGCTAGAGAAAGCTAGAGATATAGCTAGAGAAAGCTAGAGATATAGCTAGAGAAAGCTAGAGATATAGCTAGAGAAAGCTAGAGATATAGCTAGAGAAAGCTAGAGATATAGCTAGAGAAAGCTAGAGATATAGCTAGAGAAAGCTAGAGATATAGCTAGAGAAAGCTAGAGATATAGCTAGAGAAAGCTAGAGATATAGCTAGAGAAAGCTAGAGATATAGCTAGAGAAAGCTAGAGATATAGCTAGAGAAAGCTAGAGATATAGCTAGAGAAAGCTAGAGATATAGCTAGAGAAAGCTAGAGATATAGCTAGAGAAAGCTAGAGATATAGCTAGAGAAAGCTAGAGATATAGCTAGAGAAAGCTAGAGATATAGCTAGAGAAAGCTAGAGATATAGCTAGAGAAAGCTAGAGATATAGCTAGAGAAAGCTAGAGATATAGCTAGAGAAAGCTAGAGATATAGCTAGAGAAAGCTAGAGATATAGCTAGAGAAAGCTAGAGATATAGCTAGAGAAAGCTAGAGATATAGCTAGAGAAAGCTAGAGATATAGCTAGAGAAAGCTAGAGATATAGCTAGAGAAAGCTAGAGATATAGCTAGAGAAAGCTAGAGATATAGCTAGAGAAAGCTAGAGATATAGCTAGAGAAAGCTAGAGATATAGCTAGAGAAAGCTAGAGATATAGCTAGAGAAAGCTAGAGATATAGCTAGAGAAAGCTAGAGATATAGCTAGAGAAAGCTAGAGATATAGCTAGAGAAAGCTAGAGATATAGCTAGAGAAAGCTAGAGATATAGCTAGAGAAAGCTAGAGATATAGCTAGAGAAAGCTAGAGATATAGCTAGAGAAAGCTAGAGATATAGCTAGAGAAAGCTAGAGATATAGCTAGAGAAAGCTAGAGATATAGCTAGAGAAAGCTAGAGATATAGCTAGAGAAAGCTAGAGATATAGCTAGAGAAAGCTAGAGATATAGCTAGAGAAAGCTAGAGATATAGCTAGAGAAAGCTAGAGATATAGCTAGAGAAAGCTAGAGATATAGCTAGAGAAAGCTAGAGATATAGCTAGAGAAAGCTAGAGATATAGCTAGAGAAAGCTAGAGATATAGCTAGAGAAAGCTAGAGATATAGCTAGAGAAAGCTAGAGATATAGCTAGAGAAAGCTAGAGATATAGCTAGAGAAAGCTAGAGATATAGCTAGAGAAAGCTAGAGATATAGCTAGAGAAAGCTAGAGATATAGCTAGAGAAAGCTAGAGATATAGCTAGAGAAAGCTAGAGATATAGCTAGAGAAAGCTAGAGATATAGCTAGAGAAAGCTAGAGATATAGCTAGAGAAAGCTAGAGATATAGCTAGAGAAAGCTAGAGATATAGCTAGAGAAAGCTAGAGATATAGCTAGAGAAAGCTAGAGATATAGCTAGAGAAAGCTAGAGATATAGCTAGAGAAAGCTAGAGATATAGCTAGAGAAAGCTAGAGATATAGCTAGAGAAAGCTAGAGATATAGCTAGAGAAAGCTAGAGATATAGCTAGAGAAAGCTAGAGATATAGCTAGAGAAAGCTAGAGATATAGCTAGAGAAAGCTAGAGATATAGCTAGAGAAAGCTAGAGATATAGCTAGAGAAAGCTAGAGATATAGCTAGAGAAAGCTAGAGATATAGCTAGAGAAAGCTAGAGATATAGCTAGAGAAAGCTAGAGATATAGCTAGAGAAAGCTAGAGATATAGCTAGAGAAAGCTAGAGATATAGCTAGAGAAAGCTAGAGATATAGCTAGAGAAAGCTAGAGATATAGCTAGAGAAAGCTAGAGATATAGCTAGAGAAAGCTAGAGATATAGCTAGAGAAAGCTAGAGATATAGCTAGAGAAAGCTAGAGATATAGCTAGAGAAAGCTAGAGATATAGCTAGAGAAAGCTAGAGATATAGCTAGAGAAAGCTAGAGATATAGCTAGAGAAAGCTAGAGATATAGCTAGAGAAAGCTAGAGATATAGCTAGAGAAAGCTAGAGATATAGCTAGAGAAAGCTAGAGATATAGCTAGAGAAAGCTAGAGATATAGCTAGAGAAAGCTAGAGATATAGCTAGAGAAAGCTAGAGATATAGCTAGAGAAAGCTAGAGATATAGCTAGAGAAAGCTAGAGATATAGCTAGAGAAAGCTAGAGATATAGCTAGAGAAAGCTAGAGATATAGCTAGAGAAAGCTAGAGATATAGCTAGAGAAAGCTAGAGATATAGCTAGAGAAAGCTAGAGATATAGCTAGAGAAAGCTAGAGATATAGCTAGAGAAAGCTAGAGATATAGCTAGAGAAAGCTAGAGATATAGCTAGAGAAAGCTAGAGATATAGCTAGAGAAAGCTAGAGATATAGCTAGAGAAAGCTAGAGATATAGCTAGAGAAAGCTAGAGATATAGCTAGAGAAAGCTAGAGATATAGCTAGAGAAAGCTAGAGATATAGCTAGAGAAAGCTAGAGATATAGCTAGAGAAAGCTAGAGATATAGCTAGAGAAAGCTAGAGATATAGCTAGAGAAAGCTAGAGATATAGCTAGAGAAAGCTAGAGATATAGCTAGAGAAAGCTAGAGATATAGCTAGAGAAAGCTAGAGATATAGCTAGAGAAAGCTAGAGATATAGCTAGAGAAAGCTAGAGATATAGCTAGAGAAAGCTAGAGATATAGCTAGAGAAAGCTAGAGATATAGCTAGAGAAAGCTAGAGATATAGCTAGAGAAAGCTAGAGATATAGCTAGAGAAAGCTAGAGATATAGCTAGAGAAAGCTAGAGATATAGCTAGAGAAAGCTAGAGATATAGCTAGAGAAAGCTAGAGATATAGCTAGAGAAAGCTAGAGATATAGCTAGAGAAAGCTAGAGATATAGCTAGAGAAAGCTAGAGATATAGCTAGAGAAAGCTAGAGATATAGCTAGAGAAAGCTAGAGATATAGCTAGAGAAAGCTAGAGATATAGCTAGAGAAAGCTAGAGATATAGCTAGAGAAAGCTAGAGATATAGCTAGAGAAAGCTAGAGATATAGCTAGAGAAAGCTAGAGATATAGCTAGAGAAAGCTAGAGATATAGCTAGAGAAAGCTAGAGATATAGCTAGAGAAAGCTAGAGATATAGCTAGAGAAAGCTAGAGATATAGCTAGAGAAAGCTAGAGATATAGCTAGAGAAAGCTAGAGATATAGCTAGAGAAAGCTAGAGATATAGCTAGAGAAAGCTAGAGATATAGCTAGAGAAAGCTAGAGATATAGCTAGAGAAAGCTAGAGATATAGCTAGAGAAAGCTAGAGATATAGCTAGAGAAAGCTAGAGATATAGCTAGAGAAAGCTAGAGATATAGCTAGAGAAAGCTAGAGATATAGCTAGAGAAAGCTAGAGATATAGCTAGAGAAAGCTAGAGATATAGCTAGAGAAAGCTAGAGATATAGCTAGAGAAAGCTAGAGATATAGCTAGAGAAAGCTAGAGATATAGCTAGAGAAAGCTAGAGATATAGCTAGAGAAAGCTAGAGATATAGCTAGAGAAAGCTAGAGATATAGCTAGAGAAAGCTAGAGATATAGCTAGAGAAAGCTAGAGATATAGCTAGAGAAAGCTAGAGATATAGCTAGAGAAAGCTAGAGATATAGCTAGAGAAAGCTAGAGATATAGCTAGAGAAAGCTAGAGATATAGCTAGAGAAAGCTAGAGATATAGCTAGAGAAAGCTAGAGATATAGCTAGAGAAAGCTAGAGATATAGCTAGAGAAAGCTAGAGATATAGCTAGAGAAAGCTAGAGATATAGCTAGAGAAAGCTAGAGATATAGCTAGAGAAAGCTAGAGATATAGCTAGAGAAAGCTAGAGATATAGCTAGAGAAAGCTAGAGATATAGCTAGAGAAAGCTAGAGATATAGCTAGAGAAAGCTAGAGATATAGCTAGAGAAAGCTAGAGATATAGCTAGAGAAAGCTAGAGATATAGCTAGAGAAAGCTAGAGATATAGCTAGAGAAAGCTAGAGATATAGCTAGAGAAAGCTAGAGATATAGCTAGAGAAAGCTAGAGATATAGCTAGAGAAAGCTAGAGATATAGCTAGAGAAAGCTAGAGATATAGCTAGAGAAAGCTAGAGATATAGCTAGAGAAAGCTAGAGATATAGCTAGAGAAAGCTAGAGATATAGCTAGAGAAAGCTAGAGATATAGCTAGAGAAAGCTAGAGATATAGCTAGAGAAAGCTAGAGATATAGCTAGAGAAAGCTAGAGATATAGCTAGAGAAAGCTAGAGATATAGCTAGAGAAAGCTAGAGATATAGCTAGAGAAAGCTAGAGATATAGCTAGAGAAAGCTAGAGATATAGCTAGAGAAAGCTAGAGATATAGCTAGAGAAAGCTAGAGATATAGCTAGAGAAAGCTAGAGATATAGCTAGAGAAAGCTAGAGATATAGCTAGAGAAAGCTAGAGATATAGCTAGAGAAAGCTAGAGATATAGCTAGAGAAAGCTAGAGATATAGCTAGAGAAAGCTAGAGATATAGCTAGAGAAAGCTAGAGATATAGCTAGAGAAAGCTAGAGATATAGCTAGAGAAAGCTAGAGATATAGCTAGAGAAAGCTAGAGATATAGCTAGAGAAAGCTAGAGATATAGCTAGAGAAAGCTAGAGATATAGCTAGAGAAAGCTAGAGATATAGCTAGAGAAAGCTAGAGATATAGCTAGAGAAAGCTAGAGATATAGCTAGAGAAAGCTAGAGATATAGCTAGAGAAAGCTAGAGATATAGCTAGAGAAAGCTAGAGATATAGCTAGAGAAAGCTAGAGATATAGCTAGAGAAAGCTAGAGATATAGCTAGAGAAAGCTAGAGATATAGCTAGAGAAAGCTAGAGATATAGCTAGAGAAAGCTAGAGATATAGCTAGAGAAAGCTAGAGATATAGCTAGAGAAAGCTAGAGATATAGCTAGAGAAAGCTAGAGATATAGCTAGAGAAAGCTAGAGATATAGCTAGAGAAAGCTAGAGATATAGCTAGAGAAAGCTAGAGATATAGCTAGAGAAAGCTAGAGATATAGCTAGAGAAAGCTAGAGATATAGCTAGAGAAAGCTAGAGATATAGCTAGAGAAAGCTAGAGATATAGCTAGAGAAAGCTAGAGATATAGCTAGAGAAAGCTAGAGATATAGCTAGAGAAAGCTAGAGATATAGCTAGAGAAAGCTAGAGATATAGCTAGAGAAAGCTAGAGATATAGCTAGAGAAAGCTAGAGATATAGCTAGAGAAAGCTAGAGATATAGCTAGAGAAAGCTAGAGATATAGCTAGAGAAAGCTAGAGATATAGCTAGAGAAAGCTAGAGATATAGCTAGAGAAAGCTAGAGATATAGCTAGAGAAAGCTAGAGATATAGCTAGAGAAAGCTAGAGATATAGCTAGAGAAAGCTAGAGATATAGCTAGAGAAAGCTAGAGATATAGCTAGAGAAAGCTAGAGATATAGCTAGAGAAAGCTAGAGATATAGCTAGAGAAAGCTAGAGATATAGCTAGAGAAAGCTAGAGATATAGCTAGAGAAAGCTAGAGATATAGCTAGAGAAAGCTAGAGATATAGCTAGAGAAAGCTAGAGATATAGCTAGAGAAAGCTAGAGATATAGCTAGAGAAAGCTAGAGATATAGCTAGAGAAAGCTAGAGATATAGCTAGAGAAAGCTAGAGATATAGCTAGAGAAAGCTAGAGATATAGCTAGAGAAAGCTAGAGATATAGCTAGAGAAAGCTAGAGATATAGCTAGAGAAAGCTAGAGATATAGCTAGAGAAAGCTAGAGATATAGCTAGAGAAAGCTAGAGATATAGCTAGAGAAAGCTAGAGATATAGCTAGAGAAAGCTAGAGATATAGCTAGAGAAAGCTAGAGATATAGCTAGAGAAAGCTAGAGATATAGCTAGAGAAAGCTAGAGATATAGCTAGAGAAAGCTAGAGATATAGCTAGAGAAAGCTAGAGATATAGCTAGAGAAAGCTAGAGATATAGCTAGAGAAAGCTAGAGATATAGCTAGAGAAAGCTAGAGATATAGCTAGAGAAAGCTAGAGATATAGCTAGAGAAAGCTAGAGATATAGCTAGAGAAAGCTAGAGATATAGCTAGAGAAAGCTAGAGATATAGCTAGAGAAAGCTAGAGATATAGCTAGAGAAAGCTAGAGATATAGCTAGAGAAAGCTAGAGATATAGCTAGAGAAAGCTAGAGATATAGCTAGAGAAAGCTAGAGATATAGCTAGAGAAAGCTAGAGATATAGCTAGAGAAAGCTAGAGATATAGCTAGAGAAAGCTAGAGATATAGCTAGAGAAAGCTAGAGATATAGCTAGAGAAAGCTAGAGATATAGCTAGAGAAAGCTAGAGATATAGCTAGAGAAAGCTAGAGATATAGCTAGAGAAAGCTAGAGATATAGCTAGAGAAAGCTAGAGATATAGCTAGAGAAAGCTAGAGATATAGCTAGAGAAAGCTAGAGATATAGCTAGAGAAAGCTAGAGATATAGCTAGAGAAAGCTAGAGATATAGCTAGAGAAAGCTAGAGATATAGCTAGAGAAAGCTAGAGATATAGCTAGAGAAAGCTAGAGATATAGCTAGAGAAAGCTAGAGATATAGCTAGAGAAAGCTAGAGATATAGCTAGAGAAAGCTAGAGATATAGCTAGAGAAAGCTAGAGATATAGCTAGAGAAAGCTAGAGATATAGCTAGAGAAAGCTAGAGATATAGCTAGAGAAAGCTAGAGATATAGCTAGAGAAAGCTAGAGATATAGCTAGAGAAAGCTAGAGATATAGCTAGAGAAAGCTAGAGATATAGCTAGAGAAAGCTAGAGATATAGCTAGAGAAAGCTAGAGATATAGCTAGAGAAAGCTAGAGATATAGCTAGAGAAAGCTAGAGATATAGCTAGAGAAAGCTAGAGATATAGCTAGAGAAAGCTAGAGATATAGCTAGAGAAAGCTAGAGATATAGCTAGAGAAAGCTAGAGATATAGCTAGAGAAAGCTAGAGATATAGCTAGAGAAAGCTAGAGATATAGCTAGAGAAAGCTAGAGATATAGCTAGAGAAAGCTAGAGATATAGCTAGAGAAAGCT
>NC_079196.1:176201329-176205418 GCF_029499605.1 Hyla sarda | reverse complement strand
GAAAGCTAGAGATATAGCTAGAGAAAGCTAGAGATATAGCTAGAGAAAGCTAGAGATATAGCTAGAGAAAGCTAGAGATATAGCTAGAGAAAGCTAGAGATATAGCTAGAGAAAGCTAGAGATATAGCTAGAGAAAGCTAGAGATATAGCTAGAGAAAGCTAGAGATATAGCTAGAGAAAGCTAGAGATATAGCTAGAGAAAGCTAGAGATATAGCTAGAGAAAGCTAGAGATATAGCTAGAGAAAGCTAGAGATATAGCTAGAGAAAGCTAGAGATATAGCTAGAGAAAGCTAGAGATATAGCTAGAGAAAGCTAGAGATATAGCTAGAGAAAGCTAGAGATATAGCTAGAGAAAGCTAGAGATATAGCTAGAGAAAGCTAGAGATATAGCTAGAGAAAGCTAGAGATATAGCTAGAGAAAGCTAGAGATATAGCTAGAGAAAGCTAGAGATATAGCTAGAGAAAGCTAGAGATATAGCTAGAGAAAGCTAGAGATATAGCTAGAGAAAGCTAGAGATATAGCTAGAGAAAGCTAGAGATATAGCTAGAGAAAGCTAGAGATATAGCTAGAGAAAGCTAGAGATATAGCTAGAGAAAGCTAGAGATATAGCTAGAGAAAGCTAGAGATATAGCTAGAGAAAGCTAGAGATATAGCTAGAGAAAGCTAGAGATATAGCTAGAGAAAGCTAGAGATATAGCTAGAGAAAGCTAGAGATATAGCTAGAGAAAGCTAGAGATATAGCTAGAGAAAGCTAGAGATATAGCTAGAGAAAGCTAGAGATATAGCTAGAGAAAGCTAGAGATATAGCTAGAGAAAGCTAGAGATATAGCTAGAGAAAGCTAGAGATATAGCTAGAGAAAGCTAGAGATATAGCTAGAGAAAGCTAGAGATATAGCTAGAGAAAGCTAGAGATATAGCTAGAGAAAGCTAGAGATATAGCTAGAGAAAGCTAGAGATATAGCTAGAGAAAGCTAGAGATATAGCTAGAGAAAGCTAGAGATATAGCTAGAGAAAGCTAGAGATATAGCTAGAGAAAGCTAGAGATATAGCTAGAGAAAGCTAGAGATATAGCTAGAGAAAGCTAGAGATATAGCTAGAGAAAGCTAGAGATATAGCTAGAGAAAGCTAGAGATATAGCTAGAGAAAGCTAGAGATATAGCTAGAGAAAGCTAGAGATATAGCTAGAGAAAGCTAGATATAGCTAGAGAAAGCTAGAGATATAGCTAGAGAAAGCTAGAGATATAGCTAGAGAAAGCTAGAGATATAGCTAGAGAAAGCTAGAGATATAGCTAGAGAAAGCTAGAGATATAGCTAGAGAAAGCTAGAGATATAGCTAGAGAAAGCTAGAGATATAGCTAGAGAAAGCTAGAGATATAGCTAGAGAAAGCTAGAGATATAGCTAGAGAAAGCTAGAGATATAGCTAGAGAAAGCTAGAGATATAGCTAGAGAAAGCTAGAGATATAGCTAGAGAAAGCTAGAGATATAGCTAGAGAAAGCTAGAGATATAGCTAGAGAAAGCTAGAGATATAGCTAGAGAAAGCTAGAGATATAGCTAGAGAAAGCTAGAGATATAGCTAGAGAAAGCTAGAGATATAGCTAGAGAAAGCTAGAGATATAGCTAGAGAAAGCTAGAGATATAGCTAGAGAAAGCTAGAGATATAGCTAGAGAAAGCTAGAGATATAGCAGAGAAAGCTAGAGATATAGCTAGAGAAAGCTAGAGATATAGCTAGAGAAAGCTAGAGATATAGCTAGAGAAAGCTAGAGATATAGCTAGAGAAAGCTAGAGATATAGCTAGAGAAAGCTAGAGATATAGCTAGAGAAAGCTAGAGATATAGCTAGAGAAAGCTAGAGATATAGCTAGAGAGATAGATATATATATATATATATATATATATATATATATATATATATATATATATATATATATATATATATATATATATATATATATATATATATATATATATATATATATATATATATATGTGTGAGACAGCACCGGGGACCAACCTTCGTGCATGTGAAACACCCAGGCAGCCAGCCTGGTGTTTAATGTGTGCAAAGTCCAGGAATCACAGCACCAATAGGTCAAGGATCTTCATAAGCTGGTTTCTTTATTCACCCAAAAATACAACGTTTCGGCAACAATAGCCTTTATCAAGCATAACATTATTATCAAAAGTGCACATATATATATACAGCAAGTGCATTTCATTGGGTACAACTCGTGTTGTAAATGTGTAGTTAATCAACACCACACCTCCTTTCAAATCCCATTGGGAATCCATCATGTCAATCATAGTAGGAACTCTGTTGTCATAGTAACATTACATATACAAAACAATCAATGTGCATAAATACTAATCTGTGTCATAAAACCTGTGTACATATGTAAGATTAGGAAGGTACCTTCACTTTCAGCCATTTAGCCATCGTGGTCGCTTCGTCTTCCAGCCGATCGCAACCATCGCTGCCACATTCAGTTTGTAAACAAAGCATCTGCACATGCGTCTAAGGATTGTCACGCCCGTGACTACGTCATGTCCGCCTCCGATCGCTCAACACATTGCGAGCTGATCAGGTGTGGGGGCTGGCCTGACCCGTGCACGTCACTGTCTACCCACTGCGGCTGCGCCAGTGGGCCCGGTGACCGCGTCATCATATATGACGTATTGCGGTCAAACCTGTCGGTCCGCGCATGCGCAGCGGGTATCGGGTCCATACCCTTGGCTTGTCAATAGTGTATCTATGGGCAAAAAAGTATTATAATCACAAAAGAGTATTATAATCAAAAAAAAGTTTGCAGAAATTACTTTATTCTTGTATACCAAGTATCAAAAACAAATATTGAACTGTAATAGTGATACTGTAATGCAGGATGGTTGCGGGGATGGCGTTCTGCGATCGTGGCTGCGGTGAAGGTCCTTTTACAAAAACAATTGATGTGATCCCAATATGTCTAAAATTTAAAGAATAATAAAATGAGTGTTAGGTACACATCAAATTATTTAAAAACATGAGATATTAACGAAGCGTGCAAATAAATCCGGAACAGGATAAAGTGTAAAAGAAAAGGGGGGAAGAGAATAAAAAGGAAAAAAGGGAAGAAAAAGGGAGGGGGAAGAAGAAAAGAAAGAAAAAGAAGAGAAGGAGGGAAAGGAAGGGAGGGGGGGGGGAAGGGGGGGAGGGGGAAAGGGGAAAAGGTTATGAGAGGGAACAAAGGGGGGGGGGGAAGGGGGGGGGGGCAAAGGGAAAAAGGAAAAGGAGGGGGGGGAAGGGGAAAAGGTTATGAGAGGGCACAGAGGGGGGGCAAAGGGAGAGAGGTAAAAAACAGGGGGGGAAGGAAAGGGGAAAAGGGAAAGAGGTTATGAGAGGGAACAAAGGGTACTTTTTTATGGGGCAAAGGGAAAGAGTAAAAAGGAAAAGGCAGGAAGAACAATGTAAAAAAACAATGTTAGAAAAAAAGTGCAGGGATAGAGAATAAATAGAAAACTGAATACCATATTTACATGAAGGGTTTCAAGCTAAAATCAACATTTAAACCTTTTGGGTGCAAATTGTAGACTGTGGTCCGAGACCACCATCGTGAATTGAAATTCAGGGGTAAATTCCATTGAGTTCTTCAAAAAAGAGAGTCAATTGAGTGTGTGTACCTTTCCATAAGACAAATGTATCGTCAATATATCGAAACCATGTCTCGACATATTGGAACCATTGGGAGAGTGTAAATAAAACGTTCCTCAACGTCTGTCATATACACATTTGCGTATGTTGGGGCCACATTGGACCCCATAGCCCGTTCCTCCCCTTTCCCCCCCCCTCCTTTTCCTTTTTTCCTTTTTCCCTTTGCCCCCCCCCTTCCCCCCCCCCCTTTGTTCCCTCTCTACAATACAACCTTATCCCCCTTTCCCTCTCCCCCCTCCCTTCCTTTCCCTCCTTCTCTTCTTTTTCTTTCTTTTCTTCTTCCCCCTCCCTTTTTCTTCCCTTTTTTCCTTTTTTATTCTCTTCCCCCCTTTTCTTTTACACTTTATCCTGTTCCGGATTTATTTGCACGCTTCGTTAATATCTCATGTTTTTAAATAAT
>NC_079196.1:176193829-176196329 GCF_029499605.1 Hyla sarda | reverse complement strand
ATAGTTCAAAGTGCTTATTTCGGTAAATATGTACCTCTAAACCAATATGAATATCGGTACATACGATAAATTTTGAATTGTCGCAAATTATAGGGGGTTGTTCACATGGTGTGATACACACCATGCGGTTATCGATTTATATATAAAAATATCTCGGATTTTTTGATGTGCAGATATAGTTTAAATTGCTTATTGCGGTTAAATATGCACCCCTAAATAAATATGAATATCGGTAGTATTGGTAGATTAGTCTTTGGACCATTTAAGTTTGAAATTTTACTTGAAATGTGAAAGCCGCATTGATTGCATCCTGGTGTGAACTCTCTTTGAACGATTAAATGTGATCATGATTCCCAATGCCATGTTTTGTAACCAACTGTTTTTAATTAAGATCCATGTGGTCATGTGACCAAACTCATGAGTATTTTAACCTGCATTATTGAATGTATGTCTATCTACGATTAAGCACCTGAGGGTGCGAAACGCGTCAGATTGTGTCCTGCCTAAGCGTGTGAATAAAGCCATTGACAAGTTTTACCTGCATCTTCTCGAGTGCCGGACGTTTTCTTTTCTGTGAGAGTTCTACTAAGCCGGGAGCGGTACCGGTGTCCGCAGCACGAGATAGTGCAGCAAACGCGAGAGTGGTGAGCAGCCTGACCCTATCTGCATCAAACAGTTCCCGCATTGGAGTGCTCCCACCGCGTGGATTAACATGGCTGAATCTAATTTGGAAACGCCAAGGCTAGGACTGGGGGAACCTGTAACCGCTGATGTGAGTAATATGGACAAATATGGTCCGAGCAGAGATGCGAAAGCTCAAACAGTATTTAATGATTTTGTTACAACCACGGTTAACGTGGTTCCCCCTGACATGCTTGCTATTACAAGACAGTTGGAGAATCTCATGATTAAGGAGACGAAGACTTGGTGGGATAATAAAACTCTCACTACATATTTAGAAAAGAACATTGTGCCAAGGGGTCTGAGACTGAAAAAAAGACCCATAAAAACATACTCACAGGGATTCATTACCAAATGGGACTCCGCATTGCTGGAATGTTCAGCCAAACTTATGACATATATTGTGGAGGAGGAATCCCTGGAATTAGCCAGTATGCAGCAAGAAATGGAGGGCCTTAGGACCCAGCTGGCTATGTACAAAGAGCACAAGGATTTTGCCAGTGTGGAACAAGCAGCATTGGAGAAACTAGACAGTGTGGAAAACTCCATAATGGATATTAAAAAAAGTAAATTCCAAAGAGATATTTTGGATTACAACAAAGATCAAGTGTTCTCGTGGCATCTCAATAAAGGGGACAATCCAGACACACCGCGCTCTATTTTACGCACACCACGATCCAGATCCAAACGCAGAAATCATCCAAGGTCCCGATCTGCAAGGAAAGTGAGCTTTTCAGACCCTGAAAGTTCCCAAGAGGAAAACACAGGTGCACAATACTCATCAGTACAACAACAGAAAAAGAAACTAACATCGATCGCCGCACCATCCAAAGAACTTGGAGCTATTCCAAAAAACCGTCTGGGCCAGACCGACAACCTAAAGGGTCAAAAACAAGGAGAGCTGGACGCAAACATAGAAGAAAGAAGATATCCCCTGCGCTCGCTACTGGTTCCGAGATAAATCCGGTAATGAACTTATCTGCATGCATCTTATCTACTGACCAAATTACTGTACTTGGTAAAGGACTGAATTTTGTGCCGACAAGTAAGTTTGAACTTTTTAATACCCTATTAGATGTTAATAAATTGGCAAGAGGACTCACTCTCAAAAGACATTTCCACAAGGGGGTTATGAGTCATGAGGAGGGAGATTCCTCAGGTACAGCTGTGGGAGGATCAGTAGCGAACGATGGTGATGAAATTAATGTTAATGTTACTAATTTCAAGGATCAAAATGTATTATTACAGCTTACCTGCTTGCAGAAAGAAAATGCAGTTGTCGATGATAGTAGGAATAATAACTACCGCTCGGCCAACCCAGGTTTCTATCCTGTTGCCTCCCGTTCGGAGGCGCTGGATAGATTCCAGGAGTTGGTCGAGCGGGACCTAGTGAAACTCAATGAACAGGTGTCTCGGAATAATGCTTATGATAATTTAAACAAAAATGAACGTATAGCATTGAAGGAATTATCTGAGAATAAATCTATCGTAATTCGTAATGCTGATAAAGGTGGAAATATTATTGTTTTGGATTCAGGGTTATACAAACAACTTAATGAGGATATGTTATTAGACACATCTACTTACTGTAAATTAAGAAATGACCCTACTAAAATGTACCAAATAGAACTTAAGAAAATATTGGAAGAAGGTGTAGCACTGGGGGCAATTAACAAAAAACTGGAAGAATATCTATTTGTAGAGAATCCAGTTACTCCAGTGTTCCACTCACTCCCCAAGGTACATAAAGGTGTATTTCCACCTCCCCTTCGGCCAATAGTTGCTGGCATTGGGTCGCTGGGTGAACGCCTTGGAGAAT